>NC_134978.1:295942-372348 GCF_965638725.1 Aptenodytes patagonicus | reverse complement strand
GGTGAATTTCAGGGTTTTTGGGGCCCCAGGGGGCCATTTTGGGACCCAATATCAGGGACTTTGGGGTACTGGCAGATTTTGGGGGGCAAATTCCAGGGGTTTTGGGGTCCCAGGGGGCCATTTTGGGGCCAATGTCAGGGATTTTGGGGTCCCAGCAGATTTTTGGGGTGAATTTCAGGGTCTTTGGAGTCCCAGCAAGTTTTGGGGGGTGAATTCCAGGGGTTTTTGGGGTCCCAGCAACTTTTTTGGGGTGTGTTCCAAGTGGTTTTGGGTCCCAGGGGGGCATTTTGGGACCAATGTCGGGGATTTTGGGGTCCCAGCAGATTTTTTTGGGGGCAAATTTCAGGGTTTTTGGAGTCCCAGGGGGCCATTTTGGGGCCAATGCCAGGGATTTGGGGGTCCCAGCAGATTTTTGGGGGGCGAACTCCAGGGGGTTTGGGCCAATCCCAGGGATGTTGGGAGCCCCAGCAGATTTTTTGGGGGTGAATTTGAGGCTTTTTGGGGGTCCCGTTGTCCCACAGCATCTGTATTTCTCTGTTACAGGGTATAAACAGCAGTGGGGGGCTGGGGGGGGTGGGGGGTGCAGGATCTGGCCCTCTCCTGGGCCAGGCCATGTCAGGGTGTCGTGTCCGTCCCCCCCCCCCCCCAAAATCCGGCCCCGCTGCTGGCTGTATTGGGGTCTGTCCGTCCGTGTCCGTCCCCCCCCCCCCCCCCCGCCATGTCCAGGATCCGGCTGGGGGGGGGAAGGTGTTGGCTGGATCCAGGATCCGGCCGCTGTCCGGGATCCCACCGTATCCAGGAGGTCGCCGTGTGCAGGATCTGGCCGTGTCCTGGGGTTGGGGGGGGGGGGGGGGGGGGTTGGGGTCTGGGGGTGTGCAGGATCCGGCCACGTCTTTGGGGGGGGGTGTCGGGGGGGGGGGGGGGCTGGGTGTCCCACTCCATCCAGGGGGCCGCTGGGTCCAGGATCTGGCCGTGTCCGGGACCCGGCCGTGTCCCAGGGTCCGGCTGTGTCCAGGATCTGGCCTCGGGCTGCGTCCTGGGGGGGGGGGGGGGTGTCCCATCACGTCCCTGGGTCCCTCCGTGCACAGGATCCGGCCGCTCAGGGATCCAGCAGTGCCCTGGGATCTCTCCGTGTGCAGGATCTGGCTGCTCAGGGATCCAGCAGTGCCCTGGGATCTCTCTGTGTGCAGGATCTGGCCGCTCAGGGATCCAGCGGTGCCCCGGGATCCCACCGTGTGCAGGATCCGTCCGCTTAAGGATCCAGCGGTGCCCTGGGATCCCTCCGTGTGCAGGATCTGGCCGTTCAGGAATCCAGCGGTGCCCCAGGATCCCTCCGTGTGCAGGATCCGGCCGCTCAGGGATCCAGTGGTGCCCAGAATCCCTCCGTGTGCAGGATCCGACCGCTCAGGGATCCAGCGGTGCCCCAGGATCCCTCTGTATGCAGGATCCGGCCGCTCAGGAATCCAGCGGTGCCCCGGGATCCCTCTGTGTGCAGGATCCATCCGCTCAAGGATCCAGTGGTGCCCCGGGATCCCTCCGTGTGCAGGATCTGGCCGTTCAGGAATCCAGCGGTGCCCCAGGATCCCTCCATGTGCAGGACCCGACCGCTCAGGAATCCAGTGGTGCCCCAGAATCCCTCCGTGTGCAGGATCCGACTGCTCAGGGATCCAGTGGTGCCCCAGGATCCCTCTGTATGCAGGATCCGGCCGCTCAGGAATCCAGCGGTGCCCCGGGATCCCACTGTGTGCAGGATCCGGCCGCTCAGGGATCCAGCGGTGCCCTGGGATCCCTCCGTGTGCAGGATCCAGCCGCTCAGGGATCCAGCGGTGCCCTGGGATCCCACTGTGTGCAGGATCCACCCGCTCAAGGATCCAGCGGTGCCCTGGGATCCCTCCGTGTGCAGGATCCGGCCGCTCAGGGATCCAGCGGTGCCCCGGGATCCCACCGTGTGCAGGATCCGACCGCTCAGGGATTCAGCGGTGCCCCGGGATCCCTCCGTGTGCAAGATCTGGCCGCTCAGGGATCCAGCGGTGCCCCGGGATCCCACCGTGTGCAGGATCCGGCCGCTCAGGGATCCAGCGGTGCCCCGGGATCCCACCGTGTGCAGGATCCGACCGCTCAGGGATTCAGCGGTGCCCCGGGATCCCTCCGTGTGCAAGATCTGGCCGCTCAGGGATCCAGCAGTGCCCCGGGATCCCTCCGTGTGCAGGATCTGGCCGCTCAGGAATCCAGCGGTGCCCCAGGATCCCTCCGTGTGCAGGATCTGGCCGCTCAGGAATCCAGCGGTGCCCTGGGATCCCACCATGTGCAGGATCCGGCCACTCAGGGATCCAGCGGTGCCCCGGGATCCCTCCGTGTGCAGGATCTGGCCGCTCAGGGATCCAGCGGTGCCCCGGGATCCCTCCGTGTGCAGGATCTGGCCGCTCAGGGCCCTGCCGGGTGCTTGGGGCAGCCGCAGGCCCAAGACCTTGACCCCCCCACAGCCGGATCCCGCCCTGGGGTGCCATGGATGTCCCTTAGTGTCCCCTGGGTGCCATGGGTGACCCTTAGTGTCCTCTGGGTGTCCCCCGGTGTCCCCTGGGTGCCACAGGGCCCCATAGGTGCCCACGGTGTCCCCTGGGTGTGGTGGGTGTCCCTTAAGGGTCCTCTGGGTGCCATGGGGCCGCTGCGTGTCCCTTAGTGTCCTCCAGTGTCCCCTGGGTGCCACAGGACCCACAGGTGCCCTTAGTGTCCCTGGGTGCCGTGGGTGTCCCTTAGTGTCCTCTGGGTGTCCCCTGGGTGCCATGGGTGTCCTCAGTGTCCCCTAAGTGTCCCCTGGGGGCCCTCAGTGTCCCTTGGGTGCTGTGGGCATCCCTCAGTGTCCCCTGGGTGCCCCTAGGGTGCCATGGGGCTGGTGGGTCCCTCACATCCCCGATGTCCCCATGGGTCAGGGTCCCTGGGGTGGCCCCTTGGGCTTGCTGTTGCTGCTTGTCCCCCACGTCCCCGACGTCCCCAATGTCCCCGTGGATCAGGGTGCCATGGGTGCCCCCCTCGGTCTCGCTGGTTGCTGCTGTCCCCCATGTCCCTGACGTCCCCGTGGGTCACGGTGCCGTGGGTGCCCCCTCGGTCTCGCTGTCGCTGCTGTCTCCCATGTCCCCGAGGTCCCTGAGGTCCCCGATGTCCCCGTGGGTCAGGGCGAAGGGTGGCAGCTCCTCGTCGGAGGAACCCAGCGAGTCCTCGTCCCCCAGGCGTGTCCCCAGCCCCACCGCCCCGAAGGCCAGTGGCCCCCGCAGCAGCCGGATCTGCGGGGACAGGGGACAAGGGGACAAGGGACATGGGAACACAATGGGTGATGGGACAAGGGGATAGGGGACAAGGACAAGGGGAGCGGGACAGGGAACAAGGGACAAGGGACATGGGAACACAGTGGGCGATGGGACAAGGGGATGGGGACAAGGGGACAGGATGGGGAACAGGGGACAATGGGGCATAGGATAAGGGGACAGGGAACATGGGGACAGGGATGGGGCCAAGGTGACAGGGGATGGGGACAAGAGGATGGAGACAAGGGGACAAGGGGATGGGGACAAGGGACATGGGAACATGATGGGTGATGGGACAAGGGGATGGGGACAAGGGACATGGGAACATGATGGGTGATGGGACAAGGGGATGGGGACAAGGGGACAAGGGGATGGGGAAAAGGGACATGGGAACATGGGTGATGGGACAAGGGGATGGGGACAAGGGGACATGGGGATGGGGACAAGGGACATGGGAACATGATGGGTGATGGGACAAGGGGACATGGGGACAAGGGGGACAAGAGGACAGGAGGCCATCATGGGTGATGGGACAAGGGGATGGGGACAAGGGACATGGGAACATGACGGGTGATGGGACAAGGGGACGGGGACAAGGGAACAGGATGGGGAACGGGGCACAAGGGGACATGGGATAAAGGGACAAGGAAGAAGTGGACAGGGATGGGGCCAAGGTGACAGGGAACCGGGACAAGGGGATGGGGACAAGGGGACAGGATGGGGAATGGGGGACAGGGGGCATGGGAACACGACGGATGATGGGACAATAGGATGGGGGACGAGGGGACAGGGTGGGGGACAGGGCACAAGGGGACACAGGATAAGGGGACAGGGAACAAGGGGAAGGGATGGGGCCAAGGTGACAGGGGACGGGAACAAGGGGATGGGGACAAGGGGACAGGGACAAGGGACATAGGAACATGATGGGTGATGGGACAAGGGACAAGGGGATGAGTGATATGGGGACATGGGGTAAGGGGACAGGGAACAAAGGGACAGGGATGGGGTCAAGGTGACAGGGACAAAGGGATGGGGACAAGGGGACAGGAAACAAGGAGATGGGGGACAGGGACAAGGGCATGTGAGGAATGGGACCAGGAAGAAGGGGATGGGGACAAGGTGACAGGGACAAGGGGACATGGATAAGGGACAAGGGGATGAGGACAGTGATGAAGACAAGGGGACAGGACAAGGGGACAAGGGGACAGGGACAAGGGGACAGGGAAGGACCAGGGGGATGGGTGGGGGACGAGACAGGCAGAGGGGTGGGGAGAGAAGGGGACAAAGGGACAGGAGAGGGGACAGGAGGGGACAAGGGAGCGCAGAGAAGGGGAGGAGGGAGGAGAGAGGGGGAGAGACATTGTCACCAGCTGTCCCGGTGCCACGTGGCCCCGCAGGGACATCGCCGATGGCACCGAGGGGACGTTGCCGATGGCGCCAGCGGCCAGCGCAGCCCCGCTCGGGGACTGTCCCCGACGTGTCCTGGCCTTGGGGACATCGGGGACCCTTCCCCGCAGGGGACGATGTCCCCTGTCCCGGGCACGGCGGGGTCACCCCCACCTGTGGGAGGGTCCCTGAGGCATTGCACGGGTGCCAGACCCTGTATGGGGGTCCCACAGCACCCGTGGGTGCAGGATGTGGGTCTCCCATCACCTGTGGGTGCTGCAGCACCCGTGGGTGCAGGACATGGGACCCGCAGCACCCGTGGGTGCAAGACGTGGGTGCTGCAGCACCCGTGGATGCAAGGCACAGGTGCCGCAGCACCCATGGGTGCAGGGTATGGGTCCCCCAGCACCCGTGGGTGCAGGACATGGGACCCGCAGCACCCGTGGGTGCAAGACGTGGGTGCTGCAGCACCCGTGGATGCAAGGCACAGGTGCCGCAGCACCCATGGGTGCAGGGTATGGGTCCCCCAGCACCCGTGGGTGCAGGACATGGGACCCGCAGCACCCGTGGGTGCAAGACGTGGGTGCTGCAGCACCTGTGGATGCAAGGCAGAGGTGCCGCAGCACCCATGGGTGCAGGGTATGGGTCCCCCAGCACCCGTGGGTGCAGGACATGGGACCCGCAGCACCCGTGGGTGCAGGACATGGGTGCTGCAGCACCCGTGGATGCAAGGCACAGGTGCCGCAGCACCCATGGGTGCAGGGTACGGGTCCCTCAGCACCCGAGGGTGCAGGGTATGGGTCCCCCAGCATCCGTGGGTGCAGGGTACGGGTCCCCCAGCACCCAAGGGTGCAGGGTATGGGTCCTGCAGCACCTGTGGGCGCAGGGTATGGGTCCCGCAGCATCTGCGGATGCAGGGTACGGGTCCTGCAGCACCCGTGGGTGCAGGGTATGGGTCCCGCAGCATCCGTGGGTGCAGGGTACAGGTCCCCCAGCACCCGTGGGTGCAGGACATGGGTGCCACAGCACCCATGGGTGCCTTACCTCGGCCTTGAGCTCGTCGATGTGGTCCTTGAGCTGGCGGATGTACTGGGCGGCGTCCGAGTGGTTGAGCTGCCCCTGGATCATGCCCTCCTCCCTCTGCGAGTGCGGGCGGGTCAGCGGGTGCCCGTCTCCCCCCCCCGTCACCCTGTCACCCTGTCCCCCCCCTTGTCCCCCCCACCCCACCCCATCCCCTTGTCCCCACTCACCTGGATCTCCAGCTCGGCGACGCGCTGTCGCATCTCGGCCAGGGCCGCCATGCTGTCAGCCTCGCGCAGCCGCACTGCCATCACCTCCTCCTTGCTCTGGGGACATTCGTGTCACCCAGTGCCACACCAGTGCCACTCTGGTGTCACCCCCCCACCCCAGGGGAGGCTCCAGCCCTCCCTGTCCCCAGGGACAAGGGAAGGCCGGTGGAGGGGACGCCGGGGGTGGTGGAAGCCTGGCGGAGGGGAGGTGGGGACCCCGTTGGAGGGGACATGGGGACTCTGTGGGAGGGGACAGAGAGTCCCCGTTGGAGGGGACATCGGGACCCCAAGGGAGGGGACATTGGAACCCCATTGGAGGGGACATGGGGACACCATTGGAGGGGGTGATAGGATGCTGCTGGAGGGGACATTGGGACCCTGTGGAAGGGGACGATGGGACCCTCTCAGAGGGGACACATTGACCCCCCCTTGGAGGGGACACAGGGACCCCAGTGGAGGGGACAACTGGGACCCTGCAGAAGGGGACACTGTGACCCCATGGGAAGGGCTGTGGGTGTCCCCAGGGAGGGGACAGGGGTGTCCCCATGGGAGGGTCTGCAGGTGTCCCCGGGGGGGATGACAGGGGTGTCCCCATTGGAGGGTCCGCGGGTGTCCCAGGGGAAGGGATAGGGAGCACCCATGGGTACCCCCAGTGAGGTGACAGAGGAGGGCCCGAGGGTGTCCCCAAGGTGTCCCCAAGCGTCCCACCTTGCACTGGGCCTCGGCGTGTTTGCGGTGGCTCTCGCTGAGCTGCGCCTGCAGCCCCTTGCTCTGCGCCGCTGCCAGCCGCAGCTGCTCCCGCAGCCCCGCGCAGGTCTGCTCCGCCCGGCCCAGCACCGTGCGCTGGATCTGGCCCTGCAGGGGACAGGACTGTCACCACCCTGTCCCTGTCACCCCCACCTCCCAGCTCCCTCAGCCCCCGTTCCCAGTCTGGCCCCGGAGCGGGGCGGGGGGGGCAGGACTGTCACCACCCCGGCCATGGTCCCTGTCACTCCCCCCCTCAGCTCCCGCAGCCCCGCGCAGGTCTGCTGCGCCCGGATCTGGCCCTGGGGGGGGGCAGGCACCCAGCACCCACGGACCCAGCACCCCCAGTTCAACCCCTCCTGCCCCAGCACCCCCAGTCCAGCACCCACAACCCCAGCACCCCCAGTTGAGCCCTCCAGCCCCCGGTCAGGATGCGGCCTGGGCTCTGACCTGCGTCTCGAGCTGCAGCACCAGCTGGTGCAGCACCCCCAGCCCTAGCACCTCCAGTTCAGCACCCATGACTCCAGTACCCCACAGTTCAGCCCCCCCAATCCCCGGTCAGGATGAGGCCCGGGCTCTGACCTGCGTCTCGAGCTGCAGCACGCGCTGGCGCAGCGCCCGCAGCTCAGCCTGGGCCTGGGCTTCCCGCAGCCGCGCCGCCACCACGGCCTCCTGCAGCGCGTTGGCGTTGCTCCGCCGCGGGGACTCCTTCCAGCGCCCGCCCGCCCGGCCCGCCTGCGCCCCGCACCCGTCAGGCACCCGCCGGGTGGGCGGGGGGATCCAGGCGGATGGGAGGGGACTGAGGTGTCCGGACGAGGGACCCAGGTGGCAGGGAGGGGACCCAGGGGGCCAGGAGGGCACCCAGG
This sequence comes from Aptenodytes patagonicus, assembly GCF_965638725.1. Classification (NCBI taxonomy): domain Eukaryota; kingdom Metazoa; phylum Chordata; class Aves; order Sphenisciformes; family Spheniscidae; genus Aptenodytes; species Aptenodytes patagonicus. Next base: position 364,761 of record NC_134978.1, on the reverse strand, counting down.
CAACAGGACAAGGGACCCGGGCAGATGGGAGGGGACACAGGTGGCTGGGAGGGGACCCAGATGTTGGAACAAGAGACCCAGGTGGCTGGGAGGGGACGAGGTGGCCAGGAGAGGACAGAGCCATCAGGACAAGGGACCCAGGCAGGCAGGAGGTGACCCAGGTGGCCAGGAGGAGGACACAGGCATCAGGACAAAGGACCCAGGCGGACAAGAGGGGACTCAGATGTTGGAACAAGGGACCCGGGTGACCAGGAGGGGACCCAGTCAACAGGACAAGGGTCCCAGGTAGCTGGGAGGAGACCCAGGTGCCCCAGGGGGGACCCAGGCATCCAGGGGGGACCCAGGTATCGAGGGGGACACCCAGGTATCCGGGGGGGGACGGACACCCAGGCGTCCGGGTCCATACCTGCCAGCTGTCACTGAGGTCCTTCACCTGCTGCTGCAGCTCCGTCAGCGACTTGACGGCCTCGGCCTCGCGCAGCGCCAGCGCCTGCAGCTCCTCCTGCAGCCGCACCACGTTGTCCTCGTCCGGCAGCAGGCTGTTCCTCTGCAGGGACACGGGGGACATCGGTGGGGACACCCCAGGGTGGGGACACGCCGGGGCGGGGGCATCTGATATCGGCGGGGACACCCCGGGGCAGGGACATCCTGGGGCAGTGGCACCGGACGTTGGCAGGGACATCTCGGGGCAGTGACATCGCGGGGCAGTGACACTGCATGTCATCAGGGACACCTCGGGGAGGTGGCACTGGTCATCGGCAGGGACACCCCAGGGTGGCGGCACTGGGGGTTCATCCCCCTCTGCCAGGTGGAGGTGGGGACACTCATGGGGCATTGCGGGAGATGATGGAGGACACCGGGGACAGAGGATCTCCCAGGGACACGTGGCACCGGGGATCCCTGGGCACAGGGGGAACCCCTGGGGACACTTGTGTGGCACTGGGGATCCCCAGGGACAGGGGACACCAGGTCCAGGACCCCCCAGGGCCCCTTGTATGACACTCCCTGTCCCCAAGGCCACTTGTGTGACACTGTCCAATCTCAGGGCCACTCGTGTGACCATCCCCGTCCCCAAGACCACTTGTGTGACACTCCCCATCCCCAGGGCCACTCATGGGACCATCCCCGTCCCCAAGGCCACCAGCGTGACACCCGCGAGCTGTCCCCATCACCTTCTCCATGTCGAGGACTTTATCCTGCATCTCCTTGAGGGCGCCAAGGGTCTCACTCTCCCGCAGCCGCGACTGCTCCAGCTCCGTCTCCAGGTGGGTGACAAACTCCTCGCTGAAGCGTGGGTTCCCCTGCCACCGTCCCCAGTGTGTCACCCGCGGGGCACAACACCCGCTGAGCCCGTTCCCCGCCCCCCCCCTTGCCTGCAGTGGTGGCACCCACCACCCGCACCCGAATCTGAACTGCAGTGGGGCGCGAATTGAAAGGGGGACACGTGGGGGTGATAGGGACGTCTGGGGACACCTGGGGACATCTGGGGACATCTGGGGACACCGACCTGCTGGTCCTGCAGCTGCCGGATGGTGGTCTGGGCACGCTGCAGGTTCTCGGTGGCCGAGGTGCAGCGTTGCTTCACCACCGCCAGCTCCCGCTTGATGATGTAGTTCTCCTCCGCCTCCTGCGCCCGTGTCACCTGGCCCTGGGGACAGCGGGGATGCGTCACCACCATGGCATGGCGCGCCCGGTTCTCCCCCGCAGCGTGTCACTGGGAGGGGTGTGGTGGTAGCGGTGGGGTGGGGGGGACAAGGGGGTGATGCTGGGGACACGAGGTGACGCTGGGGACATGGGATGACGCTGGGGTCAAGGGGGTGACACCAGGGACGAGGGGTGATACCAGTCCCGCAGCGGGTGAGGCTGGGGACAAAGGCACGATACTGGGGACAAGGGGGTGATGCCAGCCCCACAGCAAGGCCAGGGATGAGGGGGTGACGCCAGCTCCCCCCCAGCAGGTGACAGCGGGGACGAGGGGGTAACACCAGAGTGATGCTGGCCCTGTGGTCAGTGACACTGGGGGCAAGGGGGGGGTGACACCGGGGATGAGGAGGTGATGCCAGCCCCACATCAGGTGACACCAAGGAGAAGGGGGTGACCAGCCCTGGGGGGTGACACCAGCCCCATGGCAGGTGACACTGCAGACAAGGGGGGTGACACCAGCCCTGGGGGGTGACACCAGCCTCACAGCAGGTAACACTGAAGACAAGGAGGTGACACCAGCCCCGTGGGGACCTCCAGGGCCATTTTGTCCCCTCCGAGCCGCTCTCACCCCACAACCCATGACTTTCCACTCAAAATCCACGTATTTTGGTCAAACTCATCAAAACGGCGGCTTTTACCCCATCTTGGCCAACCCCCCCCCCCAAGTGCCACTGCGTCACCCCCCCACTTTCCACCAAGCCCCAAAACGGGCCAAACCCCCCCATTTTCACCAACCACCCCCAAATCCTCCTTCCCCCCCCCCCCCAAAGCGGGGAAGGTGCGCGGGAGCCTCCGGCAAAGCAGGAAAAAGGGCAAATCTTCCCCAAATGAGCCAGACGCAGGCGGGCTGGGAAGCGAAAGGGGGAAGAAAAGGGTTAAAACGCAGCGGGAAAGAGAAAAATAGCTATTTTTGACGCTACCTGGATGAGCCTGTCGGCGAGAGCCGCGCTCTCCTGCGGCCGCCGGCGGAGAAGAGAGAGAAAGAGAGGAGAGACATAACGAGATAAACGAAGGAGACGGAGGCAGCGAGAGAAGCCACGAGGCGGAGGCACCCGGCAACCTTCCCGCGCATCATCGGTTCCCGTTTTGGGGTATTTTCCAAGGATTTTAGCTCTTTTTCCCCCGTGCCGGGGAGGAAACACGGCGATGGTGGTGTTTTGCCCTAAAACGGAGCGTTTCCCACCTCCCGGAGGGAGACTTTGTGTGGGAAAAATGATGAAGCAGCCGCTCGCTGGACTTAAATCTCCTATTTTTGCACCAAAATGGTGATGGGAGGGGGGATTTTGGGGGTGCAGCCCATAAAAGGGGTGCTGGAGGTTGCGGGGTTGCACCCATGGGTGCTGGGATCTCTGGGCGGCGGCAGCACGGGTGCCCCAGGGGAGTTTGGGGTGCTCCAGGGGAAATTTGGGGTGCTCCAGGGGGGGTTTGGGTGCCCACAGCGGGTTTTGGGGTGCCAGCCGTGGGGCTCACCTTCTCCAGGGTTTCGATGCGCTGTTTCAGCAAGCGGTTCTCGGTGCGGAGGCGCTGGGGGGAAAAATGGGGAGGAATTAGCCCCGGGGGGGGGGATGATGTCCCTGGCAGGGGGGTCGCTGAGCCTGGGGACAGCCCGGGGACAGGGGGACGTGGGGGTAAGGTGGCCCCGGGGATGGGCTAAGCCGTCCCCGGATGGCTCCAGCGACCCCGGGGATGGGTCAAGTGGCCCCGGAATGGCTCAAACAACCCTGAAGATGGGACAAAGTGGCCCTGGGATGGCTTACATGGCCCTGGGGACAGGCTAAGTGGCCTTGGGGACAGCTTAAATGGCCCTGGGATGGGTCATGGTGGCCCCAGGATGGCTTAGATGGCCCCGGAGATGGCTCAAATGGCCCCAGGGATGGGCTAAACGTCCCCAAGGATGGGTGAAAGTGGCCCTGGGATGGCTCAAACTGCTCTGTGACAGGTCAGGTGGCCCCGGGATGGCTTAAGTGGCCCTGGGGATGTGCTAAGCTGCCCCAGGAGGTCTCAAGTGACCTGGGGATAGCTCAAAAGGTGCTGGGGACAGGCTAAATGGTACCCAAGATGGGCTAAGTGGCCCTGGGGACAGCTTAAATGGCCGTGGGATGGGTCAAAGCGATTCCAGCATGGTTTAGATGGCCCTGGGGATGGGTGAAGTTGTCCCAGGATGGCTCAAGTGGGCCTGGGGATGGGCTAAGCCATCCCAGGATGGCTCAAGTGACCCTTAGGGACGGGTCAAGTGGCTCCAGGGAGAGGCTAAGTCACCCCGAGATGGCTCAAGTGGCCCCAGGAATGGGCTACATGGCTCCGGAATGGCTCAAAGTGATCCCAGGGATGAGTCAAGGTGGCCCTGCGATGGCTTAGATGGCCCCGAGGATGGGCTAAGCCATCCCAGGATGGCTCAAACGGCTCTGGGAATGGGTCAAGTGACCCTGGGATGGGCCAAAGTGGCTCCAGGATGGCTTAGATGGCCTCAGGGATGGACTATGCCATGCCAGGAGGGCTCAACTGTCCCTGGAGATGGGCCAAGTGGCCATGAGGATGGCTCAAGTGGCCCCAGGATGCCAACGCTTGACCTGTCTCACCTTGATCTCGATCTGCTCCTCCATCTCTTTGTTCTTGATGGCGGCGTACTCCTTCTCCAGCCTGCTCAGGACACGGGGACAGGCTGGGACACGAGGACGGGGACCAGATCCCCCTGGCCCTGTGCCCCACGGCTCTTGGGGGGACCCCACCCAAGCGCAGGAACCCGTCTCACCTCTTCATCTTCTTGGGGTTGTACTTGACCTGGAAGGCCCTGAGGATGAGCTTGTCGGGGCAACTGTCGAACTGGTGTGGGATCACCTTCTGGAAGTACTGCGGGTGCGGAAACCGGCCATGAAACATGGTCCCAAAATACAGGCCATCACGTAAACCAGCCCCCAAGTAGGGCCCGTTGGATAAATCTGCCCCAAAACAGGCCCTCGTTGCATAAATCCCCCCCCAAAATACAACTTATTGCATAAACCAGCCCCAAAATATGGCCCATCGTGTAAACCTGAAATACAGCCCGTTGCATAAAGCCATCACAAAATATGGCCTGTTGCGTAAATTGGCCCCAAAACACGTCCCGTTGACTAAATCTGCCCCAAAATACGGCCCATTGGACAAATCAACCCCCAAATATGACCTGTTGCCTAAATTTGCCCCAAAACGTGACCCGTTGGACAAATCTGCCCCAAAACGTGTCCTGTTGGACAAATCCACACCAAAACACGTCCCGTGGGCTAAATCCACCCCGAAAGCCACCGGCACGTACCTGGGACATGCCCTCCATGTCGAGCTGAACGAGCTCAGCCTGGTTGAACTGCAGCAGTGCCATCCCCACGCGGAAGACGATCTCCAGCCCCTAACAGGAAGGGTCCACGCTTGACCCCACGCCATCGCCTTTCCCACCCGGGGTTTGGGTTTTTTTTCCCCAAAACCAGACCAGCTGGCGTGGGGAAGAACGTTTCCAAGTGGAAAACGTGGTTGTGGTGCCTTTGTGATTTATGGTGTTGGCCGCGGCCCCGTTACCTCGTACATGAAGATGTCGAAGACGCGCGTGGCCACGGGAAGGGGGAAGGTGGTGAGGAAGAGGGTGAGGAACCAGGACGAAGCATACATGGAGGTGAGGAAGCTCTGCGAGCGGAAGTGGATGTTCAGCTCTGGCAGCTGCTCCTGGATGTAAGAAATGGAAGAAATGAAGAGAAACGGGGAATGGTGGATGTTTTTAGGGGTCATTCACGGCTGCCGAGGTTTGAACAGGTCCACGAGGTCTTGTGGAGGTCCCTGAGGGGTCTCATGGAAGGTCCTCTGGGGGAGGGCTTGTGGATGGTCCCCAGGGTCTCATGGATGTCCCTCAGGGCATCTCGTGGATGGTCCCTGGGGTGTCTCATGGATGGTCCCTTTGAGGGTCTCACAGATGGTCCCCAGGGTCTCACAGATGGTCCCTGGGGCATCCCATGGAGGTGCCCTGGGGTCTCCTGGATGTCCCCAGGGTGTCTCGTGGACGTCCTTGGGGTCTCACTGATGTCCCCCTTGAGAAATCATGGATGGTCCTCAGAGCATCTCATAGACGTCCCCAGGATCTGTGTTGCTGGACATGAGCTCTGTTGGAGGAACCCATTTCTCCCAAGAGCTGCCACATCACTCCTGCCTCTCCCTGACCTTGTCCCCTGGCTCTACCCGCTGGTTCCCACCACCCCGAGCATTTTGGGGGGCATGGGGCAGCACTTACCTGCAGCATGTACTCAAACTGGTAGATGCAGAGGCCCAGCTCGGCCATGCTGGGTTTGAAGAGCTCCCGTAAGCGGTATTCCTGCATCAGCCTCACGAACACGCAGAAGGCCTCTTCCTCGGGCATCTGGAGACCCAAAGGGACATGAATTCCCCCTTAAACCTCTGCCGGCAGCTCCGGACACAAAGCCTCTTCCCATCAGGTGACGGGATGGGATGGGACGTGCCGGGAGCCGTCCCTGGGTGAAGGGGAATGCGAACGGGGGATTCTAAACCTATCAGGAGTAAGTGGGATGGTGGGAACGAGCCCATTTTGTTCCTGAGGATCAAGAAAAAGGCTCCTATTCCCCAACCCCATTCTACCACGTCTCCGGAGGGTGTAAAAAACCCATTGGCAGGTTCTCCTCGCCCCGGGGCTGGCACAAACCTGCATGAGCAGCAGTCCCACGATGAAGGCGCTACCCTGGCAGTATCCGACCTCCCGGTCCACCAGCGAATAGGCCTGGAAGGAGGAAAAGAATTCAAAATAAATGTATGTGTGAGCAGGGGGATTGGCCAGGCCACCATCCCTGCTTGCTGTGGGAGGGCAACGGCGGAGGGAGGCCTTGACCACGGAAAATAGCTTTTTTTTGGTTGACAACACCTCCTGTGAACACAATGTTGCCGCAAACTCGAATTTAGACCCCCAAAGACTCAACTATCTGTTTCTTAATTCAGAGTAAAACTCAACAGGAAAAATGAGGTCTGGGACAGATGGGGAATGAGGTCCCTTTGCGAGGAAAGGGCTGTCACGCTGCAAGAAGTGACGGTTGCAGGAGTTTGTGATGGAAACCAAACCCCTCAAAAATTAAGATCCAGTTAAAACAGCTTCAAAACCCAAAGCGGCGTCCGGGCTGTGGCCAAGATCCGTTGACGTTCGAGGAAAGACGTTACCTTCATGACGTTGAAGAGCACCTCCTGGCCCAGACTGTCCTGTCCCTTGAAGAACTCGTGCTCCGGGTAAGTGCGGGCGATATCCCGTCGGATGAGCTTCTCGCAGGGAGAGGACATCTTGAGCAGCTCCGAGTATTGGTTTTTGACAGGCATGTCGGTGGCACTGCAGAGCAGCTGCCAGACGATGGCACGGAAGTGGTGGGGGATCCCTTTGCGGATGAGCTCCTGCGGAAAAACGGGGCAAAAACCTGAGAAAATGGGTTTCAAGAAGATGGGGAAGCTCCTCGTGGATGGGGAGACATCATCCTGTCCCGGCACGGGGAAGATCATGCTGCAGATTTTTGCAGCGGGGTTAAAATATAATTAAAAATAAAGCAGTTTCCTCACCTTCAGCAGCTTCTCCTTCTTCTTCCGCCACTCGTCCCACTCGTTGACGATGCGGCCCCAGAGGATCCAGGTGTCCTCCTCGAGGTGGCTGAGGTTGGAGGAGGCCGAAGAGCTGGAGACCAAGGATGAGCCGCTGTTCCTTCGTGAGCCGTTCATGGAGCGCATCGACTTGGAGTCGGCCTCCAGTAGCCTGCGAGAGACCGAGATAGCCCCAAAAAAGCCCCAAAGGAGGAGAGAGCCCCCAAAACTGCCTGAAAAGAAGAGATATTCCCCCAAAACAGCCCCCAAGGAGAAGAGATTCCTACAAAGCCATCCCAAAGAAGGAGATACGCCCCCAAAACAGCCTCCAAGGAGAAGAGATTCCCCCCAAATTGTCCCAAAAAAGGAGATACTCCCCCAAAACAGCCCCGAAGGAGGACAGACTCCCCCAAAACTGTGCTAAATAGAGGAGACATTCCCCCCAAACAGCAGATATTCCCCCCAAATGCTCCAAAGAAGGAGATATTTCCTGAAAACTGCCCCAAAGGAGGAGATATTCCCCAAAAACCACTCCAAAAGTGGAGATATTCCCCCAAAACTGCCGCAAAGGAGGAGATATTCCCCTCAAACAGCCACAAAGGAGAAGAGTGTCCCCCAAAACCAGGCTAAAAGAGGAGAGAGTCCCCCCAAACCACCCCAAACAAGCAGATACTCCCCCAAAACCGCCCCAAAGGAGTAGATGTTCACCCAAAATGCCCCAAAGGAGGAGAGATTCCTCCGAAACCACTCCAAAAAAGGAGATATTCCCCCAAAACCGCCCCAAAGGAGGAGATATTCCCTCAAACCACCCCAAAACAGCACCCGGATGAGCTGTTTGCCCCGGCCAGATGCCGGCAGTCTACCCAGGGATGGTTTCTTTAATGAATTTGCTTAAAAAAAAGAGATTTCCAATGGGTTTTTTCCAAGAGTAAATTTGCTTCAAAATGGCTTTGCAAGGAAATTTGCATTTCAGGGCTTGATTTTAACACCGGTTTAATGCCAGCGACGGCGCTTTTTTGCCCGGTATTTCGGCAAAGCGAGCCTCAGGGCTCGTTTCCCATCAAGAGCGGGTTTAAAACCCACCACCGAAGCGGGTGCGTTTATTATTTATTATTTCCAAACAGCCGCCTCCTTCCAGAAATCCCCTTTGCCTGCCTGAACGAGCAAACCCTGCTGCTTTCAAAGAGAAAAATAAAACCTTGAAAATAATAAACCGGAGTGTTTGCACCCCGGCTGGAGCGATGCTTGGGGGAAGCGGCTCGTCGTTGTCCGGTCTCTTTGATTTTTAAGGGAAACGCTTGCAAAAAAAGGACGATAAAAAGACCGAATGGGGCGGATAAAGCCCGGCACTCACCGATTTTGCTCCTCCAGCTTCGCCAGCAGCTCCAGTTCGTCGGGGCTGAGGTTTTCCGAGTCGGAGGTGGGCGAACACGCCGGGGCCGAGTTGACGGAGGAGAGGGCTTCGTGGGAGGACGAGTCGGGGCTGACGGCCGGCGACGCCATGGCGGCGGGGGCCGGCACCGCGCCGAGCCCGCGGGGCTTTCGGGGTCTCACCTGGAAAGCCGAGCGCCAGCGTGAGCGGGATGTGACACCCCCCCCGTCTTTTCCTCCTCACCACATCTTAAAATCTCTTAAACCCCCCCCCCCCGTTTTAGTTAATCTGATAGAAAACGGGACACGAGCGTCGCTCAGTTTGCAGCCCTGAGACACCCACTTAATTCCCTAAAAAAAAATAATAATCCATTTAAGCCCAGCTTTCACGTCAAGCCAGGTCTAAGGGCACCGCCCCGTGTTTGCCCTAAATTAGTTGCATTCGATTAGCCTAAAAACTGGAATTAAGCCCAATGTCCCCTCATTTTGGGAAGGAACGGGCCAACGTGGGAAGAGAGGATTTGCAGAAAGCTGTCCTCGCCGTGCATTTGCTTTAGGGGTTGACAGCACCCAGTTTGCCCATTTTGGCGGTGTTTTAGAGAAAAACGCCTCTTCGGGGAGGAACGAGTCTCAGTTTGGGATTGCAGGGACTGGCAGAAATGGGGCGAAAAACGGCGGTTTGAGGAGTGCTGCAAAAAGAGGGGTTCAAGCGGCGTCCCCGGCGGGGATTTGCTGGAGGATCGGCAGGGACTGGGATCCCTCAAGGCAGCTCCGGCCTTTTATGGGCTGAAAAACTCTCCTTTTGGTGAAAAAAATGCTGCTGAAGATTGGCAAAATGAACCCTCAGTCGCTGCTGTGGCCAAAGGGGAACGAAGAAAACGGAGGAAAGAAATAAAAAGCAGCAGCACCTGAAGGATGCGCCGTGAACGTGCGATTTACCTGATTTGGGCTTAATTTGCTCTCTGTGCAGATTAAATATGAATAAATAATAAACTCCCCTAATAAATCGGGGAGTTTTTAACCAAAAAGCCACGTTTCCGACCCCTTTTTTGGGGGGGAAAAAACGGCTGGCGGAGCAAAACGAGCTCGGAGGAGAGCAAGAGCAACGAAGGGGCGCCGGGCAAGCGCAGCCATAGCACGAACGGGGAAAATTCCGTGCCGTTGGGTTAACGGTTTTCCAAAAGCAGCAAAATTTAACAGAGCGGCTTCGGGGGAAGAATCAGGTCAATCGTTAACGGGATCACGCAGATTTGCTTATTAAGCAGGAAATTTTATAAGGGGGGGAAGAAAAAAAGCCTTGATTATATTTAATTCAGCCCCAGGCCGCCCGTTGCGGGATGGGGCTCGTCCAGCCGCGCCTTCGTCTCCAGGAGAGCCGTTAATTTATTTGCTATAATTAATATTTCCCTGCAAGACCTTGCTGGTTGACATCACCCAAAATACTGTTTTAACGAAAAAAAAACCCCAACAGCGAGCGCCGTCTGCGGCTTCGCTGCAAAATTATAAGTTACCGATCAAACAGCGGCCGCGGCACAACCTGCCAGGGTTCAACGGGCTCGAGAACGTCCCGAAACGGCTTTTTAGGAAAATGTTCATTTCCACGTCGATGTCGGGGCGGGGGGGGGGGGGAAATAAAAGCAACAACCACGCGTGGGTGAGCACGGGATGGCCGAAACGCATGATTTCAGCCCCAAAATGAGGTAGGCAGACGGTAATATTGTTTATTAGACCCAGAAAAAAACAGGTGGAAATGGGAAAAGAGGAGAAAAGGCAAGATGAAATTTTTCAGTGGGGTTTTTTTGGGGTGAAATCTCGGTTTTCCAGCATGGGGAGAAAGGAGATAGTGGCCGCCGGCCTTCAGGGGTTCCTGTTGTGCCGAGAGCTCGTTGCGGGGTGATGGGTATCGAAATTTGCTGAAAACGCTTGAATTTGGAGGGGAAAAAAAAGAGTCGGGGAGGGGGGTTGTCAAAGGCACTGAGAAAATTGGGGGAAAAAATGGTGGAAACGGTCCGGGAAACGCCACCGCAGTGCCCAGACTCTGTTTTTAGGAACGCGGCCCAAAAAGGGGCTTGGTCGATCCCGATTTCAGCCTGTTTGTGACAGCGGGTTAATAAAAAAAAAAAAAATAACTTTCCGGGTGCGCTGCGGAGTCCTCGAGGTCCCCACGTGTCCCCGAAGTCCCCACGTGTCCCCGAAGTCCCCACGTGTCCCCGAAGTCCCCACGTGTCCCCGAAGTCCCCACGTGCTGCTGCCACATCGACTCATTTTCCCCCCAAAATCCCATCGCTCAATCAAAACGCTGTTAAAAAAAGCCAAAAAAAAAAAAGCCAAAAAAACTCCCAAAAGCCCAATTTCAGCAGGATGTCAAGACGCCGACCTCGAGCTTGGAGCATTTCAGGAGGAAAATGTTAAAATTTCCCCCGTTCCGCTTAAAATTCGCCCATTCGTAGGTTTTTTTGACCCACTTGCGCGGCTTTTCCGTAGAGCTTTGTACCGTTTCCGCGGTGTTTTGTGCCTTTTCTGCCCCCTTTTTATGCCTCTTCTGCGCCGTTTTTGCCTTTTCCGCCCATTTTTGCAGCGTCTCTCCGTGTCGTTTTGCACCTTTTCCACCCCGTTTTCACAGTATTTTCGACGCCGTTTTCTCAGCGCCTCTCAGTGCCGTTTCGCGCCTTTTTTGCACCATTTTTGCCGCGTCTCCCAGCCGTTTCCGCTTTTTTTTCTGTGCCGCTTTCGCCGCCTCCTCTTAAAAGTTCATCAAAGCGGGGATTCACCCCCAGTTTCAGCAATTTTTGGAGGCGCCGGGTAGTGACGCTGGCTTCCCGTTGGCTACAAACCATCAAAAATCCGCCAATTTTGCCAGAAACCCCAATTATTAACGTGCAAAAGGAGCCGGATAAGGGGGAAAAAAAAAAAATTGATTAAACCACAAATATTTCAGCGGGACGTTCTCGAGCTTCACCATCATCCGTGATCGGCGGAAAGAGGAGGAAAATGGCTAAAAATGGGTTTAAACACCGCAAGTTTTACTGCTGGCAGGGATGAAGCAGGTGCAAATTTTAAGCTAAAATCCCCCTAAAATACCACCGGGTTTAAAACCGACCAAAACCCACCCAAAACCAGGGGAAAATTGAATTCGGCATCAAAACGCAGCGAGGAAACCACCCCCCCGCCCCGGCATCGGCCACCAAATTGCATTTTCAAATGTGGCTTTTTGGGGAAAACCTACCCAAAATGCCACTCGGGTGGCGATTTTTGTGTTTTTCGCAGTCCTAAATTGGTTGAAACGAGCCCAAAACAGGGAGGGTTTGGTGTCTTTTGGGATTTTTCACCAAAATAGGGTGGGTTCCACCCCCCCACCCCCCCCCCCGCCCCATTCCAGGCTGCCGGTGGCGGCAGGTATTAAACGCCACCGGCAACGCCGCCGGCGAAGCCCTGATTGATGGAAAACCATCAGAAAAAGGGGAAAAAATCAAAAAGGGAGGGTGAAATTGGGGGGAAAAAAAAACCACCCCTGTGATTTTATGGGAAACACGAGTCGCTCTGGCATAGCTAAAATCCCTGGGTTTGAACCCAAAAGGAGAGGCACGCCGGGGACGGCACAAAGCCGTGGCTCCGGGGGCTGCGGCCGCGGTTGTTCCATCTTCTGGGCGGCTGCAGGGGGTGTGTGTGTGTGTGTGTGTGTTTTGGGGGGCACCCAGGGACACCCCCCCCCCCCCCAAAGCCCCTCCCCACAGATGGGGGGCACAGGGATGCTGGTGGAGAGGGTGGGTGTGCACTGGCTGGGTGGGAGGGTGTGTGTGATAAAAGCCCCCCCCCCCCCACTAAATGACATTTGGGGGACCGTGGCTGTGAAAGGGGGGGGGGGTCCAGCTGCCTGCTGCAAACCCCCCCCCCCTTTTTTTTTTTTAACCAAAACCTGATTATTTTAAGGGAAAAAAGAAGCGAGGGACAACACCCTCTTTGCACACAGGAGTGCAGCCCCCGGCAGGCTGCAATGGGGGGGGGGGGGCAATAAAGGAGGGGAATGGGGGGGGCAATAAAGGAGGGGAATGGGGGGGACCCCCCCCAGTGTCCCCCTCTGTAGTGGGGGGGACACTCCTAATGTCCCCCCACAGAATGGTGGGGGCACCCCCAATGCCTCCCCCTCCAATGTAGCCCCGAATTACCCCGCATACCATGGTGGGGGGCACCCCCATGGTTTCCTGGGGGGGGGGGGGTAAACTCCCAATTGCTCCCCAAAAGTAGGGGGGTAACCCCATTTACCCCCTTAGCCTGGGGGGGATCCCCCAATTACCCTATAGTCCTGAGGGGGGGTACCCCCAGCCACCCCAATAGGCAGGGGGAAAATTATCCCAATACCCACCCCCATATGGAAGGGGGTTACCCCCAAATGCCCCCCCCCGAAATAGGGGGTACCCCCAATTACCACCCAGCTGGGGGGGGGGATATTTACCCCAAATTACCCTCCCCCCAGCATTTACCCCCATAGACACCCCCTCCTCATAGCCTGGAGGGGGGCTTTACCCCCAAGAGCCCCCCAGGGGGGTCACCCCCAATTACACCCTCACCCGGGGGGGGGGGTGTTACCCCCAATCCCTCCCCTAACCTTGGGGGGGGGGGCTTTAGGCCCAATTACCCCCCAGGGAGGTGATTACCCCCGACCACCCCCCATAGCCCTCCGGGGGGGGGCACCCCCCATTCCTGAGGGAGGGAGCCCCCCCCCCCAGGGGGCGGGGCGCCCCTCCCGACCCCTCCTACCTGCGAAGCGCTGCCATGGCGACCGCCGGCTGCCTCCGAGGGGGGGGCCCGCGGCGCCCCCCCGCCGCCACCGCCGCTTGGAGCCGAGCGGGAGCCGCGGCCGCCGCGGGCCCCGCCGCTGCCATGGGGGGACCCGCCGCCGCCGCCCTGACTGACACTGACTGACAGGCGGCCCCGCCCCGCAGCCAATCACCGCACCGCCTCCGCCCGCCCCCCCGCGGCGCCACAGCCAATCGCCGCGGTCCGCCCGGGAATGAGCCGCCACGGGGGGCCAGGCTGCAAACCGCGCCTCCTGCGCGGTGAGCCAATGGTCTGGCTAGTCGGTGGTTGATGGGCAAGCCTCCCTCCAATGAGATTCAAGGAGATGCTTCCCCCCTGAGGGAGGGTGGGCACCGCCTTGCTGAGAGGCGAATGGCAGGCACAGGTGGTGATGATGGATAGGTAGAGCGGCCAATCGGCTGCCACATCTCGCCTGGAGTGGCACCTGGCTGACAGGAGAGGGCAACAAGCCCCGCCTCTTCAGCTGCAGGGTTTTGATTTGATTGACAGGACAACCTACCAATCGTTGGTGCAGGAGAAGGTGAGGCAGCCTATGGGGACGCGGAGACTAGGCGGCATTCACCCCTCCAGCGCAGGTGGCTGATCCCGCCTTCCTGGGGACATTTGCGGCTCTTATTGGCTGGTGGGGATGATAGGCAGGCGCCTCCACCTATGGGGCGTCGAGTAGCTGATCGCAGCTCTGCGGTGAGGGGTCCAGGGTGGTGTCACCCTCCGTTACCTCAGGGAGGGCGCCCGGGTAGGGGGACCCGGGATGGGAGTCCCCAGTTCCCCAGGGACAAGGGTGTTGGGGGTCCCTGGTTACCCAAAGATGGGGATAGTGTGGTGATGGGGGGGGAGAGCGTCCTTCGTTCCCACAGGGACCTGGGTAGGGGGGCCATGGGGGTCCCCAATTCCCCAGGGATGGGGTGTCAGGGTGACCAGGGTCCCCCATCCCATATGGATCCAGGGATGGGGACACTGGGGTCTCCTGTGATTCCCAGGGATGGGGACAATAGGGACCCCAGCTCCCCAGAAAGGGGGGGTGACAGTGGTCTCACGTTTCCCAGGGATTCAGATCTTGGGGCACTTGGGGATCCCCAATGTCCCCTGGGGTGCGGGGACAGTCCCCCAGGGACAGGGATATGGAGACACAGAGTCCTGCTGTCCCCAGGGACAGGGGTGTGGGACACTGGGGGTGGCCCCAGCGCCTGGTGTTGCTGAGGTGCCATTGGGGATGGTTTTAACAGTGCTGAGAAGTGGTTTTTTTGGGAGCTTAAAGGGATTTTCAACCACTCCAGCTTCAGTATTTAAAAAATAAAAAGATAAAAAAACCCTAAAAAGGTTAAAGAGATAAGGACATGGGAGGTTTAGGGGTGGGAGCTGGAGTTTTCGGTCCTCTCAACTTCCATCTCAGTTTTCAATTCTTTCAGCTTAAGAAGCGCCATCCTTGATTTTTTGGTTTTTTTTTAAACCTCTCCCATGCCACCGGGACAAACCACGTGCTGGCAGCAGAGAGGGGAACCACCGCGAGAGCGCATGGGCCGAATTCACAGCGTTTCAACCCAAACCCGACTCCATTGCCTCCTGGAAAGTGCCGAAGCCCCAGGGGCATGAGCGGCCACCCCGGGGAGAAGTTTGGCCTCGACTTCCCCTAAATTCAGGCTAAAAAAAGGGGAAATCGGACAAAAGGAGGAAACTGCTTACCCCAAGAGCAGGGGGAACTGGAGTGAGGGACGTTCAACTTTTGGCTGTGTTTGCTCTTCCTGGGGTGCCTCTGTGAAATTCGGCTGAAATTGGTCAACGCCAAAGTTACTCGTAAGTTCTAACTTTCGTTTACTGCAATAGCCAGCCCAGGGGACGCCTGGCTTGAAGCCCTGAGGGCGTTCGGGCAACGAAAAGAATTTTCCAGAGAAGGAATGAAGGAAACGGTGCCCAAAAATATGAGGATTTTCACAACGCTAAGTTTCTTGCATTAAAAACGCAAGACGTTATCACAAAAACACTGAACAAAATGCTAACGAATTCCCACCAAACCAAAAAAAAAAAAAAAAAAGGTGACATTTAGGTGCTCGCCTTGGAGAACGCCGGTCGCTGTTTCAGCATGAAGGCTCCAAAAACCACCTCCTCGGGCAGGTGTCGGCCTCATTTGAGGAGAGCAGGGTGTGTTTTTTAACCAATTCTGCTAAAAATCAACAGGGAGGGGCTGCGACACGTGGTGAAGGGCTGCTCAAGCGCATCAGCTGCTCCAAAACTCCTGAGTGCGCAAATTTTTTTTTGGCTAGGAATTAGAATTATGAAACGCAGGCGTTTCCTTCCCCCCAGGATGAGGTGACGCATCTTCCCCACCCCATAAATCAGGGCGATATCGAGAGAAAAAGGATCCGAGATGTCACAAGGCAAAGATGACTTTGGCATCTATGAGAACTGTGATTTCACCAAGGAGATGGAGTTGGAGGAGCGAGAGCGGAGGAAAGCGCCTAAAGGAGGTATCGGGGCAAGGGAGCGGCTTTGGGGATCCAGAGACATGAAACTGGAGGGTTTCAGCTCTTTAAACTGGTCTTTCTCTGAAGTTATAGCCAAATTTTGACGCCTGGTTCCTCCGTTGGGTCACAATCTAGGAAAAAGAGGTTTGAGCTTGAAGAACAGGGTGGTGGAGTCACTTGAGAGGTTGTTTTGGGGGGGATCTCTCCTCTTTGTGCTCTTCTTTAAGAAAATATCTGTTGGGGGGGAGTTATTTGGGGCTGCCTCACCCCATTTCACCCCTGGCAGTGCTGCCCTTCCTAGCCTTGTCTCCGGAGAGAGCCATCGCGCTGCTGTACATGCTTCTGGCCCTCACCTTTGTGCTTTTCATGGCTCTCACCATTGTGAATCTCCGGAGAGGTGAGTCCGCCACGCGTCCCTTGCTCTGATCGCCCTCGCTGAGCGCAGGGTGGGCACGATTTGGGGGAAAACCACCAGCGGATGGAGCAAAACGTGGCTCCAAGTTAGGACTGAAGGCCCTTTTGCAGCCCGCAAGCTCTCCGGGGCCGGATCCGGAATGAAGGTGAACGCTCTCTTCCTCTTCCCCAGTATCTGCGGCGTGGGAGGCGTTGGAACAAGCCCGGATGCGGAGCGAGAACAGCCACACGACGGTGTGGCACAACCTCTCAGAGGTCCAGCGCGCCCTCGGTACGACATCTCGCCCCGAAATGGCTCCCTGGCACCCGCTGCACCCTTGATACCTGCACGGCTTTTCCCCCTGGCGCTTCTCACCGTGCTTTTTCCAGCAAAAAAATGAACCAAAGCCGCTTTCCATCAGGACAGAGATGGTCATGGCTTGTTTTGAGCTTTCTCCTCTTATTTTCCTCTTAGATAAACAGCTCTCTGGCGTGCTCAAGACGATTCACGGCCGACTTCTGAACGGTACGCCAAGGAAAAGGTGGTTTTAGGGAAATATGGGCAGAATCCCAAATACTGGGCACAGGCAGCGGCGAGATGGGGTCAAAAGCGGAGTTTTTCCTCCTTCCAGTGTCGCAAGAAGTGGAGAACGTGCGGCAGAAGACGACACGGTGCAAAGCGGAGTGCGGGAATGAGCTGTCGGATCGCCTCCGCGTCCTGGGTGAGAGCCTGAATTTGATGGAAAATCGTTAAATTCAGTCCTTCTCCTCGATTCCCAAAACACGCGGTATTGGGTAGATGCTCCAAAGGTTCCTAAAATGTGCACTGGGAGCGCACGACGCTAATCTTAATGAGTTTGAGATATCATTAAGTATATTATTAAAGGAAAAAAACCTTTCTCAGCGCGTTGATCAACACAATAAAAAGCTCATTGAACGAAAGGGCTTTGAGGTTTTACTGCCTGAAGTTTAGAGAACGGTAACTCGCACCAGGAAACAAAAAACACACAGCGAAAGCCACGGTGTAGATTGGGATGGAAAAGAAAAGGGGAAGGGAGACAAAAACGGGGGTTTTTAGGTCTTTGCAGCAGCTGAATTACCTTTTATTCTCTCCCCGGCAGAGGAGAGGAACGCGCTGGAGCCGGTGCTGCGGCAGCTGGCGGAGGTGAAGCAGGAGCAGAGCCGCGCGTCGGCGCTCCTTGACACGGCGCTGGAGCAGACGCGCAACCTCTCAGGTGAGGGGTAGCAGTCGGGCTGAGCCCGCGGGCGTCCCCCTGCGCTCACCCACGCGTTCTCCTTTCCCCTCCCGGTTTCCCTCAGAAATTCTCTGCACGAAGTGTCCCGCCGGCTGGCAGCAGTTCGCCAAAACCTGCTATTTCTTCTCCACCACCAATCAACCCTGGCTGGCTGCTAAACGCTCCTGCAACGACTTCAACGCCCATCTGGCCATAGTCGACACTGAGCAGGAAAACGTAAGCTGAGAAATCCTGTAAAAAGCGGACCCCCCCCCCCAGATTTCATGAGTTTAGAAGAATATTAGACTCCAATTCCACAAATGGAAAGCTGGAGGTTAAGCACGTGCGACTCAAGACTGCCCGCGGAGGCAGGAAAACGCAACCGCTTGAGGTTCCCGCTTGGTTCTGAAGTGATTTGGCCAAATCGGATGAATCTGTCCCCAAAAGAACTGGCGTGATGTAGGCATTTTTTGGGAAAAGCCCGCGGGGAGCGGCTGCCCTTCCTGGGGTCTGTGTGACCCCAAGGGACTCCCGGGGTGCGAGAAGCGCTTCACCTGAGTTTGGGGTGGATGTGCCGTGCCTCCATGGCGATCCCTCCTCGTGATCATTTAGAAATTACGGAAGTTATTTAGAAATTATGAAAAGTTATTTAGAAATCACAGAAGTTATAGAATGAATTACAGAAATGCAACCCAAACTGTGCACAAATTAGCATTTCTACCCCAATTTAGACGATCCCTGCCTCCCGTTCAGGAGGGTGCTTTCACCGACCCAGCTTTTAAAAAGCACATTGCGTCTGAAAAAAGCTTCTTCCTCCAGATATTAGAAATTTCAGCACTTTTTTCCATTCCCGACAGGAAACGTTGCATTTTTTTGTCACGCTTGCGGCACGTCACGGTTGTCCCCTGCAGGGGACGGGCTCCCCGATGTCACCGACTGCCGGCGCTGGCCTCGGCGCTGCTGAATCCCTTTGCCGCCGCCTTCTGCTTCCCCTCCTGACGCTTCTTCCCCCCCTCCCCACTCCGTTTGCAGAAATTTCTGGCAAATCACATCATGGACGATCGGGTGTTCTGGCTGGGCCTGACCGACACGGACAACGAAAGCAAGTGGCAGTGGGTGAATGGCCGCTCCCTCTCTCTCTCGTACGTTTTTAGCCTCATCGGAGGGTAAATTGCCCCCCCAAAATCAGCTCTGTTCTCCCTCAGCCCCTTTTTTGCTCAAAAAAAAGGCGCCGCACCCTCATTAGCGCACCCGTCCGCTCTGGTTCAGTGCTTAAAAAGCACGGAGATAAGTTCCGTGCTGCCGCGGCACCTGAAAATGCCAGGTGGAGGGAATGGTAAGAGGACACACCCTGCTGCAAGCAAGACTTTGGCTTTTTCTCCCCCAAATTCGCTTTGGTTTCGGGGCTGAAAACCCAGGTGGGAACTCGCAAGGAGCCGCAGCGCCTGCTTGGTTCTGCCCCCCCCCTCGCCCCGCCCCAGCTCGGTCGGTTCCCAACCGAGACCCCGTACCCTGAGTCAAAGCGGTTATTTCTAACGGATCTCCTCATTCCTGGGATTTTGGGGAAAAAAACCGCGATCCAAGCGGAGCCGTTTTTTCCCCCGCGTTAAACGGGGCGGGGGGAGGGAAAACGGGGAAAAAAAAAATCACTGAAATCGCGTTGCTGCGTTAAACGGGGGGAGAAGGGGTTTTTTTTTTGGGGGGGGGGGGGCTGTTGCCCTCCCCGGGAGATGTGTGCGCTCTCCGCCTGACTCCCCCCTACTTAAAAAACCAACCAACCAACCCCTAAAACCCAACAAGTTCCCAAACGGAGAGCTTTCTAACCCAAACCGGTGTGCCTTCCCCCCCCGACCCCCCCCCCCCCCCCCCCCCCACCTGCCCCGCCAGGTTCTGGAACAGCGGTGAACCCAACAACGCGGGCCAGCAGGGCGAGGACTGCGCCACGATCTACTCCAACGGCCTCTGGAACGACATTATCTGTTCCAGCGCCGAGGCCTGGATCTGCGAGCGCAGCTGCTAACGGTTTTCCCCGAGCCGCTCGCTCACCTCCCCAGGGCTTAAAAATGGGGGGGGGGGGCGGAAAAAACCAGTAAAAACCCGGCAAAACCAAGCGCAGGGTTGAAAACACAAGGCTCCGGGGAAAAGAGGTGTCCAAAAATGGGTACCCCACTTCCCAAAAGCTGTGGCGGAGGGGTTAAAACAGTTTGAGGGGGGGGGTGTCACTCTTTTGGGGGGTGGTTGGAGATTTTTGGGGTGTTCGTTAACATTTTGCGAGCCGTTTACCTGTCGCGCCGAGGCTGGACGTATCGCTTTGCTGGTTAATCGGGGCGGGGCGGGGAAAAAATAAATAAATAAAGTGCTTCGATTGTGATTTGAACCAAAACTCACATAAATCGAGCCGATGTGGCGCCGAAGAGTGTCGGTGCGTACCCTTTTTTCCCAGGGTTTAGGTGAAAAAACCCCCCAAAAAGGGAAGAGAGAGCGGCAAAGACGAGGCGTTGAGCGTGTTTTCTGGGCGTGTATGCAAATCCCCAACTCGTGGGTGCTGAAGCGTGACGCCTGTTTTGCCGAAAGGCCGCGCTGCCGGATTCCCCTCCCGGCGTGGGCAGCGGCTCCGCTGGAAGATTTGGAATTTCACCGACGCGGTGTTTAACCCCCGTAGGTGTCACCGTGGCGGTTTTATCTATAATCCCTAAAAAACCCCCTCAAACCCGTGCGGGAGCTGCCTTCAAATTCCCGCTGGCGGCAGAGCTCCCGCGGCGTCACCGTTTCTCCCCCAAAACCAAACCTGTCGTCCCCACATTGACCGAATCCCACGGTCCACCGAAAAGGCGTATTTTTGTGGAGGGAAGAGCGCAGTCTCGCGCTTGTTTCGCCGCCCATTTGCATGTCATCGACACCCCAGCGCGGAGAAGGAACTGAAACCTCAGGGCCAAACCACCGGCCAAAATGGGGTGCCGGAGGCGGCGAGGGGTGTGCCGGGGCGCGTGCCGATGGGTTTAACTCTCTGCCGGGCGCCTGCGCGGCTACTCTCCCCGGCAAAGCATGGCCCGGCAGGAGACCTACGGCAACTGGTTGGGTCCCCCGCCGGCGCCCACCAAGCGGCTGGTGAGACAAGCAGGTAAAATTGGGGAGACACCGCACTCTCCGTGTCCTTGGCGTGTGTTTTCGGGGCCGGCGGGTGTCTCGGCAAAGCGCGGCGGTGTCCGAATCCGCCGGCGGGGCACCGCTGTCGTACAGAGCAGGGCGAAACGCCTTTGGGGTGGCTCAGAGTCGTGCGGGTCCCGCTCTGCGCTCAAGAGCCCCTAAATCTCCACGTTTGACCCCAATTTTACGTATAAACGCCACGCCAGACCTTAAAAAAAAAAAGCAGCATCAGCAACTTCCTTGCCGGTGGCAACAGGGTTAGAAGAAGCGCTAGCGGTGGTTTTGAGGATTCTCCCCTTATCCTCAACGCTCTTTTCCTTTCCTTTTCGGCAGGAATTTACTCCGTTGCTGGGAAAATGACACCCATGGGTGACTTCAGACCGGGTAAGTCATCATTTTTTCACCTTTTCAGGCTTTTTTGTAGCGCGGATTGAAAGCAGAACTCCCTGAGGTGCCTCCCGGAGGCCGAACTGGGCTTTATTTTCAGCTTCGTTAGTCAAACGTGTCTCGCTATACGCGGCGTTTCTCTCCAAATTTGGCTCCTTCCGTCAAACGAGATCAAATCGCCCCCAAAATATCCTGAAAGTCCACGCTGGGGGGATTGAGAGGGAATTTATCACTTCATCCTCACCCTCGGAGCCGGCGTTTGCACCTTCACAGGCTCAAATTCATCCCCTCCCGCTGCAGAGAGCTTCAAACTTCAGCAGGATTGCTTAGATTTGCAGCCGAGGGGAGAACCGGGCTCCGAAAGGGCGGAGTGACGTCATAAAACTCTATAAAAACGACGAAATCAATATATATTGAGAAAAGGGTGTAAAAACTTTGCCGGAGGTGCTGCGGATTTACCGAAGGGGAAGGGAAATTGCATTGCCCCATCCCTGGAAGTCTTCAAGGTCAGGTTGGACGGGGCTTTGAGCAACCTGGACTAGTGGAAGGCGTCCCCGCCCCATGGCAGGGAGCGGTTTGGAACTGGATGATCTTCAAGGTCCCTTCCAACCCAAACCATTCCGTGATTCCATGATTTTTCACGCTTTCTGAAGGACTGAGCTGATCGTTAATGGCTGGGATTCCCAGTTGGTGTAAAACCCCGATTTTCACCTGGTTTTTTTCCTCTCACGTAGCGTCCCCGGACAGCTTCGAGGATGATTATGATGATGTGTCCCTGTCGGAGTCGGATCGTGGCTACAAGCCGCCGGCGGCCGATGAAGATCTGCAGAACCAGAGGAGCAAAGGAGGCACAGGTAGCACCCACCTCCTCTCCCCGCACCGCCTGTGCGGTCGAGGACCTCCGCGGAGCAGGATTTGGCCCTAAAATGCCCCAAAAACATCCCCCGGTGACTCTTTCCTTCCTCCCAACAGGGGTTTACATCCTGGCAGGGAAACCGGCATCTCTAAATCCTTCCCAAAAGGGTGAGTCACTCTCGACCGATGCCGCTATCCCGCAGCGGAGACCTCGGCTGGATCCAGACCCGGGAAGCTGGGATTCCTCCCCAGTTTCTTCCGCGCTGCTCTCCGCAGGTGACCCGGAGTCCAGAGGTGGCAGGGGACAGAGCCGCAGGATGACGTCGGTGGCCATCCTCTACATCCTGGTAGCGCTGAGCTTCATCGCGTGGGTGCTGCTCTTCGCGCTGGCCATGGTGAAGCGTAAGTGTCCCCGGAAGGATCCCTGCCGGGCCGGGAAGCAGCTGGTTTGCTTAAAACACCCCCAAAAAAAGCATTTTCACTGTTAAAAATAACACGTGGCTTGTGCCCGCGATGCTTTAAATGTCCGTCCACGTGGAAACTGCAGCTAAAGCCCGTCCGTCGTCACGATTTGGTTTTAATTCCACCTCGGCATGTGAATTTTAGGGTTTTATCACCAAATTGCCCCCAGTGTGCTACATCTGGGTGCTGCCTCCTTCTGCCTGCGCCAGCAGCACCGCCCATTTGCTACGGGGTGTATATCCAGAGTAAATCCAACCTGGAATTCCCCACTCGGCCCCAAAAAGCCATAAATTGGGCAAATTTAGACGCCACTGGCGATTCCTCGGTATGATCCAGCCATGTTTTTTCTTTCATTTTCATTTCAGAGATGGAAATCATGGCGGAGTTAAAGCTCTTGAGGTCAAACTACACGGAGAATCAAGCCAACGGTAGGTCCTCGGACTCACATCCCCGCGGTGAAGTTTAACGGCTGTTGGGAGACACTGATTCTTTGGTGTTTGGCTCTTGTCTGGCACCGGTTTTGCCTTTTGGTGTAAATTAAGGACAAAAATCGAGTTGTCTTTTCGAGCGGCTCCTGGTTCTGCTCCGTCTCTTAGTGAAGCAACGCCGACTTCGACTGACTTGTTTCTGATTTCCACCGGGAATTACACCGGGGTAATGGTGTCGATCGGACACCGACTGAGCTCATGCCCCGATCCCGAAGGAATTAGCCCCAAAAGAGTGCAAATAGGAGCAAATCAGCCCTTGGGATATCACGGGATTTATCCCGATTAGGATCTTACTGGGGGGAAAATCCACCCCATTATCTCTGTTAAACGTTACGGGAAGGGAAAGACGTAAATCCTACAGAAAATTCTGCAAAAGTCAAATATAATGGGCCAAATCCTTAACCGCTGCCAAATGAGCGATTAATTAAATTATATTATGAGTGATATTGCAGCAAAATGTCACCCAAAGAGAAAAAAAAAAACCATGCAGCAAAGCTGGCGGGCGGCGATGTAAGAGCTTTTGCAGCCCTGATTGAGATTTCCACATGTGGAAAAGTAATGAATCCTGGGGGAAAAAGCTCAAGATTTGGGTAAACCGGAGGGGAGAAGCAGGAACAAGTTGGGGGGGGGGGGACACGGGGGATGGGGCTGGCGGCGATCGCTCACCCCGCTGCGCTCCCCAGTGCGGCAGGGGCTGTCGGAGACGCAACGGGAACAGACGCGGATGCGGAGCGGGATGCAGAAATACTACGAGGAATTGCAGGACATCGCAGGTAAAGCCGCGGTCTCCGTCTTGACGGTCTCTCATCGGTGTGCACCAGGAGAGAAACCTCCTGGTTTTAGCCCAGAAAGACCACAGTGGTCTTAGGGATGGAAAAGTTGGGTGATCTATACCGATTTTGAGACGTCACCCCGCCGGGGAAGCCGCGGAGGTTTCCCCGGCAGAGAAAAAAAAACCCAAACCAACCTGATTTTTGCCTGGATTTGGGGGGGTTTCTCGTCCTTCCAGCGCTGATCTGCAGATCCGTCTTGGACAGCAAGAAGTGCTCGGCCGGCTGGAAGATCTTCGAGAAAAGCTGCTACTCCTTCTCCACGGAGACGATGAGCTGGTCGGACGCGAAGATGATCTGCGCCGACCAAGGCGCTCACCTGGTCGTCATCAACTCGGAGCTGGAGCAGGTCAGTCGGAGTGAAAAATAACCAGTTTCTCGGCTTACCCGGTGCCCAAAATACCCATTTTCTCGGAGAATTCCTACTCTGGCAAACACAGGAACTCAAAAACCTCTGTTTTGGGCTCAAATTAGCCGAGATTGGCCATCGCGCTCAGAGTTATTTGGAGGTGGAGAGAAGCGCCGACGGCCGAGTCGAGTTCAGTCGACTACGACCTCCCGTTTTTAGGAAAAAGTGCTAAAAATGGAGCAAAAAAGGTCAATATCTCCTTTCCGGAGCGCTGCGTATGCACTTGGCTTTAATACACCCAAATTGTTCACTATTTACCAAAACCCACTGCTCAGATATCACGGCGATGACCTCACCTTAATTGCCAAAAGCCTCGACATGCTCCATAGTCCACCGGAATTACTGTTTTGGGGCTGTTTTAACCAATTCTGCTTTTCTAGAATTTCCTGAGGGACAATATTAACAACAGCAGCACGTACTGGCTGGGAGTGACGGATCAGCTGGAGGAAGGCAACTGGGTCTGGACTAACGGCGACTATACAAGTATTAGGTAAAAATTCCCTCCGGGGATTCCCCAAAACCGGAAAATAATCAGAAACTAAATGGAAAAAGGTGAAGTTGACCCACCGAAACTTTGGTTTTGGGAGTTTTACGTAAGTCAAAGGGTTGACGTTGGAAAAAATGGTATTATCAGAGCGTTTCCTTGCTGGTGGTAAAAAAAAAAAACGGAGCTTTTTAGTGGTTTCCTTCCCTCGAAATACAAATTTTACCTTTTCCTGAGAGCGCTCCGCTGCCGTGGGGCTCGTTTTTATTTCTTTACTATTTTCCCTTTTCCTTCTTCCCCTTGTTTTCCTCCTTCTTTCTCCAGCTACTGGAACACGTGGAAGGAGAACAAAGACAAGGACCAGAAGGACTGCGGCAGCATCGGGCCCGACGGCATCTGGAACGACGACAGATGCTCCCACTCCAACTACTGGATTTGCGAAAAGTCCTGGAACTGCTGACTTCAGCATTATTTTTTCCCCTGTTTCCAATTTTCAATGCGCCCGTTAAAAAAAAAAAAAAAAAAAGAAGAGAAAAGTACATTTCAAAATTGCCGCTCGAGAGCCGGATGAACTCACGCAGCTCCGGGGGGATCCGGAGGCTCCACACTCCCATTTTTTTGCCTATTAATGACGTGCAAATCCCTAAAAAAGAAAAAAAATCAGTAAAATCGCTTGCAAGCCTCACCCACGAACCATGGAAAAAGGGATTTTCGGTTAAAATAACTACTGTAAAATGGTTAAAAACCCACTCACCAGCTCAAAACCGGTCCCGTTTCTCAGCGCCGCTGAATTTCTCCTTTCCCCCCGCCCCGAGCTCTGCTGCCGCGTCGCGGTTTCCGCTTAACTCTCAAGAAAAGACAATTTCAGTAAAATCCTGGGGTGTTTTTTTTTTTTTTTTTTCTTTTCCCCCCACTTGCCGAATACTTTTTCCCGTATTTATCCTTCCCTCCCCCAGGCGCCAGCCCCCGGCTGTGGCCCCACAGCCAAAAAAAACCCCCAAACCCCCAATTCTGCTCACTTGTACATCTCTCAATTCAGCACGTTATCACCCAATAAAACTTCTTTTTTTTCCCCCCTAAGAAATGCAGCGTGCACCGTTCGGCCTTTTTTTTGCCCCAAATAAATAAACCGGCCCCGTCGGGCTCATCCCGGTGGCTGAAAATTTCCAGAATCGGAGGAATCCTGTTAAACCCGTGGCGTGACGTTAGCGCTCGTTTTTTTTTTTTTAAAAGGCTTACGAGTTAAAAATGGATGTTTTGGGGGAATTTATACATTATCGATCGGTGGAAATGCAATGATTCGTTACGGGTAACGAAATCCCCTCTCGGGGTTGAAAATTAACCGTGGGAGCTCCCTCCACCCCCTGAAAATTAGGAAAATTTGAGCCGGGCTTGAGAAATTTTCTGTAAAATCAATAAAAAAAAGGACCTGTGGCAGAAAGTGAAACCGGTTTTAGGCCAGTTTTGGCCGGTTTTCAACAACAACAACAACAAAAAATCGACCGGTGGCGGAGCTGGCACAAACAGACACTTCTGCCCTCAATAAAAATTTGTTAATTTAACCAAAATACCCATTTCTAGCAGGGAAATGGGCTGGGAGCCGGGGGTGATCCCTGCTTGTGTGGGGATCAGCGGCTCTGTAGGCTCTGGTGATGGAGACCGGGGGTTACTGGGAGCGCTGGGGCTAAGGGGTACTGGGAGCACTGGGGAACTAGGCTGGGGGGTACTGGGAGGGCACTGGGAGCACGGACTGGGGGTTATTGGGAAGGCACTGGGAGCTCTGGCGCTGAGGAGGGTACTGGGAACACTGGAAGCACTGGGCTGGGAGGTACTTGGAGGGCACTGGGTGGCTACTGGGAGCACTGGGGCAGGGAGACAGCCCAGTCCCCACACTGGGGGGTACTGGGAGGGCACTGGGAGGCTACTGGGAGCACTGGGGCAGGGAGACAGCCCAGTCCCAGCACTGGGTGGCTACTGGGAGGGCACTGGGGCAGGGAGACAGCCCAGTCCCAGCACTGGGGGTACTGGGAGGGCACTGGGAGGCTACTGGGAGCACTGGGGCAGGGAGACAGCCCAGTCCCAGCACTGGGGGGTACTGGGAGGGCACTGGGAGGCTACTGGGAGCACTGGGGCAGGGAGACAGCCCAGTCCCAGCACTGGGGGTACTGGGAGGCTACTGGGAGCACTGAGGGGCACTGGGAGGGCACTGGGAGCACTGGGCAAACACTGGGAGGGCACTGGGGCAGGGAGACAGCCCAGTCCCAGCACAGGGGGGTACTGGGAGGGCACTGGGGCAGGGAGACAGCCCAGTGCCAGCACTGGGGGGTACTGGGAGGGCACTGGGAGGCTACTGGGAGCACTGGGCAAACACTGGGAAGGCACTGGGGCAGGGAGACAGCCCAGTCCCAGCACGGGGGGGGTACTGGGAGGGCACTGGGAGGCTACTGGGAGCACTGGGGCAGGGAGCCAGCCCAGTCCCAGCACGGGGGGGCACTGGGAAGGCACTGGAGGTGGGAGGGGGAGTGCCCAGGGCCCCCCAAAGCCGCCATTCCCCCTCACCTCCCCTCAGGAGCTTCCTCAGCCTCCCTCGAGGCCCCATTGGCTGAGCCACGCTGCCCATCGCAGCTCGCAGCCAACCGCCACCTTCTCTGTGCCCTGGGGGTGGGGGGGTGTTCCCCTTAGCACCGCCTCCCAGGGCCACCGCTGCTCATTGGCTGACACCACCGCTGTTCAGCCTGCCCCACCACACGATAGGCCCCCCCACCCCCCGGCTCCGACCTCGCACCAATCAGGCACCTCTCTGGCACTTGGCCGGGGGGGGGGGGGGGGGGGGGGGGCGGGAAGACACACCCTCAGCACCACTGGCTGCCAGCCCCTGTCAATCAAGAGCTGGCAGGAAGCTAATTGGCTTCTGGGGGAAGGGAGGCAGGGCTTGACTGGCTCAAGGCCTCACCCTCTCCTGTCTCTGTGCCTTGGGGGGGGGGGGTGGGGGAGGCCACGCCCCCCCTTCCCCGCCCCGCCCCCCGGGAGTGGACCCAGGCCTCCGGCTCCCCCTTCCCAGACCTCCAAGTGGATCCGGGCCCCCTCCCCGGACCCCCAAGTGGACCCAGGCGTCCCCCCCGCCGGCCGCATCCAGCCCGACTCCTCGGGGACGAGCCACGTGCCTTTAATCAGCTTTTTTCAGCCCAAAAACCCTATCGGAGCCGCGGGGCGAAGGCGGCTGGAAAAGGTCGGAAACGGAGCGATCCTGGGGGAAAAACATGCCGGAAATGGGTCGTTCCGTAGGAAAACGCCGGAAATGGGGAGATCGTGGAGAGAAGCAGCTGGAAAAACGGGGCAAAGCTGCTGGAAAAATGCTGGAAACGGGACGTTCCACGGCAAAATGCTGGAAACGGGTCGTTTCTTAGAGAAAACGCCGGAAACGGATCAAATCTGCAGGAAAAACGCTGGAAATGGGTCAAAAGCGCAGGAAGAACGCTGCAATCTGGTTGTTCCATGGAAGAGTGCTGGAAATGGCTCAGTCTTGGGGGGAAAACGCTGGAAATTGGTCGTTTCTTGGAGAAAATGCTGGAAATGGGTCAAAATCTGCAGGAAAAATGCTGGAAACGGGTCGTTCCACAGAAAAATGCTGGAAATCGGTTGTTCTTTGGGGAAAATGCTGGGAATGGGTCAGATCTGCAGGAAGAATGCTGGAAAATCGTCGTTCCACAGGAAAATGCAGGAAATTGTTCGATCCTATGGGGAAGCGGCTGGATACGGATTGATTCTAGGGGAAAAACGCTGGAAATCGGTCATTTCTTGGGGAAAATGCTGGAAAATGGGTCAGATACCCAGGAAAATGCTGGAAACGGGCCGGACCTGTGGGGAAAATGCTTAAACCGGGTTGTTCTGCAGGAGAAAAAAGTGCTGGAAATGGGTCAAATCGGCAGGAAAACGGGGAAAATGGGTCGGATCTATGGGAAATACGCTGGAAACGGGTCGGATGCGCCGGAAAACTGCTGGAAGTAGGTCGGATGCGCCGGCAAAACTGGTCGGTCCAAGGGGGCCACCCGTCGTCACTTCTCCCACATGCAGCCCTCGGTGCCGTGGCTGCGCGGCCTCTCCTCTTCCTGGGGGCGAAGAGGGGCCATGCCAGGGTGAAACGAGGACAAAACGGGGCAGAAACGGGGCAGAGGTTCTGGTGGTTTCTTGACAGACCCCCCCCCCCCCCCCCCAGGCACCTGAGGAAGACCCAGGGGTCCAGCCGGCCTCCCCCGTTGCCACCCCTGGCCCTCACCCTCCTTTTGGTGGCAACCAGAGGACCCAGATGTTTGGGTGCCCACCCAGCACCCCACACGGACCCAGGCGTTCGGGGTGCCCTTACCGTGACGTAGGTGACGTGTATGTCGGTGCTGGGCATCTCGTGGGGGCGCGCTCGTCGCCTCAGCGCCCTAAACCAGCGCCGGTACTGCTCCATCACCTGTGGACGGGACCCACAGTTGTGTCCTGAGTGTCCCCGTCCCCTCCCACGCCTGGGTCATGTGTCCCCCCCCCCCCCCCCCCGCCACGGTACCTGCCGGTTGAGGACGCAGTGCACAAGGAAGATGAAGGCTCCCTGCAGGCTGTTGACGATGGTGAAGATGAAGGACACCACTATATTGTCCCCCTGTGCCTGCAGCAAGCCCAGACCCCACGTGCAACCCAGGATACAGATGTGCGCCAGCGCCTTCAACATCATCAGCCTGAGGGAACGCTCATTTTGCTCTTTTTTCACCCAAAACCCATCCCAGATGCTCTTCCTCCTCCCCCCCCCCAAAAAAAAAAACCTCAACACATTTCCCTCCGACGCCAAAACTCACCGGGTGTTTTTTAAGGCCGTGACATCAGCGTTGAGGGAGGAGAGTTTGTCCCATAGAGTCCAGAGGGTGGTGAGAAAAAATAGCAAGTTAACCTGGGCAGAAAGCAAAAAGCCCATCATTTTGCAAGACGGGGTCCACAAGGCATAAATTTGGGGTGGAAAAGGGTCAATGGTGCAAAACCGTGCACCGTGGCGTGACCTTCACCGAGCACACCCAGCCCGTGGGATGTTTGCTTAATGCCGTCCTCAAATATACATGTGAATTTGCTCTTTTTATGTAAGTCTCTCAAATTCCTCAACTTAGGGTCTATGGGGGAAGCGCCGTGGCCACAATCGTAAATTTGGGATGGAAAAGGGGCGAATGGTGCAAAAAAAAAAAAAAAGGGTCATTAATGTACCGTGGTGTGACCTCTGCCGAGGGCACCCAGCCCGTGGGGCGTTTGCTTAATACTGTTCTTAAAGGCAAGTCTAAATTTGCTCTTTTTTCTCCCAATTTTTCCCCCTCCGCCTCCTTGCAGCAGCAGGACACCCACCAGGATGATGACACAGACGGGACCGAGGAAACTCCAGATGAAGCCTCCCTCCATGCTCAGCCAGCAGCTAAAAAGGGAGAAAAAGGGACTTATACCCCAAAATCCCTTTGGTGATTTTGGTGGCATGAAAATACCCGCGTCTGGATGCCGCGGCCTCTTTTTTTTGGGGGGACGATTTAGGCAAAACGCGTGACGTTCTCCATTGATGATCCCACCCGGCTTGGTTGACCCCAACCTGGGTGCTGGTGGGACTCACTGGTGCTTAGTGCCGTAGCTGTCGTGATGGACGATGGCGGAGATGGCCACCAAGATGGCCGGCATGCCGTAACCCACGGGATAGATGTATCTTTTCCTGAAGTGACTGGTGCTGGTATAGTTGAGGACACGCAGGTTCCTGACGGTGAGGAAGAGATGCAAACCCTCCAGGAACATCCAGGCGAAGGAGGCGAGGAAGAGGTAGTGGAGGAAGCCCGCCGTGATGGCACACACCAGCTGGATGGGGGACACCGAGGCCATGCTGGGCTCCTCAGTGTCACCACAGTGTGGCCCGGGGAGGTGGTGGCATCTCCGGCACTTGGAGACGTTCCACACACCCCAACGTGGCCTCAAGGAACCTCAAGGAGGTGGAGATGTTTTGGGCTGGGGGCAGACTGGAGACATTGAAATGTCTCTTCCAAGCTGAGCTATCCCATAGTTCAGTTGGCTCCGCCCACCCAGAGGAAGAAGGGACCCAAGAGCCTTGAGGAACCCTGACTGGGTGGACCTGCTTTGAGTTGGGGTTGGTCTGGAGACCTCCAAACATCCTGTTCAACCTTGGTTATCCTGTAATTCAGGTGCTTTCACTCACCCGGAGAGAGATGAGACCCAACAACTCTGAGGAACCTCAACTAGTTGGACCCTCTTTGAGTGGAGGTTGGCCTGGAGACCTCCAAACATCCCGTTCAACCTCATTTATCCTGTAATTCAGGTGCTGACACCCACCCAGAACAAGAAGGGAACCAACAACCTCGAAGAACCTCAACTAATCGGACCTCCTTTGGGTTGGGGTTGGACCAAACCTTCCAACCTCTGTTATCCCGTAATCAAGGTGCTTGCGCCCACCCAGCGTGAGATGGGACCCCCGGCAGGAGGTCTGCTGGAGCTATTAGGGTAGAGGCTACAGCCAAGAGCCGTGACCCCGGGTCCTTTTCCCCACAAGCTCCCCAAGGACCTCGAGGATGTCCTGGGGAGCTTGAGGAGGCCCCAAAGATCTCGTGGAGCAAAATGAGATGCCGAGGAGCTCCTGATGGCCCCAAGATGCTCAAGGAGACCCTGAGGAGCATGTGGAGACCCCGAGGAGGCTCAGGAAGACCCTGAGGAGCCCCCAGATGGCTCCAAGATGCTGAAGGACGCCGTGAGGAGACCCTGAAGGCCACAAGATGCTCAAATGATGAGACCCCGATGAGCTCATACCTTGTTGGCAGTGCGGGGCACGGCCACGAGGAAGAGGATGTTGGCAGCGAAGAGGCAGATGCTGAGCTGCAGGTGGAGGGTGACGCTGACGCTCCAGAGCGAGCGGCACAGGAGGAAGGTGATGATGGCGAGGAAGAGGCAGACCAGCGACACTGACATCCCCACGTAAGTCACCACCATCAGCGCGAAGCTCTCCTGTGGGTGACGTCACACGCATGACGTCACACGAGTCCCATCCGGCGCGTGGCCACACGCAACCATTTGGGAAGGAAGAAAACACCCCAAAAATGGGTATTTTAAGGGTGCAGACGGGCTCTTACCGTGATGGGGTGGATGGCCACGAGGATGGCGAAGGTGGAGAAGTGGGTGCAGGCGCAGATGGAGTGGAGGGCGTCACCCCCCACGCGGGTGCAGCCCGAAGGAGTCCAGTCGCCTTTGGTGCCCACCACCTGCCAGGACTTGCAGCGCGGCTCCTCGTCCGCCCGTAGCTTCTGCTGAGCACGGCCCGCTCGAGGCATGTCCCGCGGCCCCTGGGAGGGGCCGCCCCGCCCCTTCCCACCGTCGGTTTGGGCGCGGAACGGGACGGGGATGTGCTGAGCTTGAATTTGCACCGCGATGGGGATGCACTGACCCCGAATTTGCACGGCATCCAAATTTGCACCAGGATTGGGATGCACTGATCCCAAATTTGCACCGAGATGGGGATGCAGCGACCCCAAATTTGCACGGGATCTGGATTTGCGCCAGGTTGGGGATACACCAACCCTGAATTTGCGCTGGGTATGGATTCCCACCAGGATGGAGATGCACCAAACCCAAATTTGCACCAAGACAGGGATGCACCAGCCCCAGATTTACACGGGATCCAAATTTGCACCGTGACAGAGATGCGTCAGATCCAAATTTGCACCGTGATGGGGATGCAGCGACCCCAAATTTGCACGGGATCCAAATTTGCACCAGGATGGAGATGCACCAAACCCAAATTTGCACCAAGACAGGGGTGCACCAGCCCCAAATTTGCAGAAGATCCAAATTTGCACCAGGATTGGGATGCACCGATCCCAAATTTGCACCGAGATCGGGATGCAGCGACCCCAAATTTGCACGGGATCCAAATTTGCACCGAAACAGGAATGGCCCAAGCCCAAATTTGCCCTGGGATGGGTATTCACCCCAAAATTCACCATCACCATGCTCCAAATTTGCACCGTGGTGATGCCCGTTGCCAACCCCCCCCCCCCAATTTGGTCCAACGCACTTGATGCAACAAGCCCTGTTGTGCTTCCTCGTGCAAATCCCCACCCCGTGCACCCCCCCCAAAACCCCAGGGCAGCCCCCCAGCACCCACCGTGTGGTGCCGCAGGGTGATGTTGAAGGGGACGTTGAAGGCGACGCCGCGTTTCCCCACGGTGCCGCTGACCACGTGGGAGTTGAGCCTTTCCTGGCGCAGCTCCGTGACGTTGCTCAGCAACTCTTCTATGTTCTTGTAGACGAGGAAGGCCACCGCACGCTCACCTGCCCGGAGAACCGGGTCAAAAACCACCCCAAAAATACCAAATTTGGGGTTGTTTTTTTTTTTGAGCTCTTTGTTTTTCGCAGCCGCACGGTGGCCGTACCTGCCTGGGCATTGCTCACCACCTCATGGCAGCTGATGGTCAGAGTCTCCTTGCCCACCGCCAGCACCAGCGTGGTCCGGGGGCAGTTGCCACGTACCACCTCCACCACGGCTTCTGATTTGGGGGTGAAAAAAGGCCTTTTTTGGGATCTCTTGCCTGCCCTGGGTGCCACTGTGCTCTTGCAGAGCCCGGGGAAGGGATGCACTGATGCCACCAAGCTGGTTCTTGGGACGTTGCAATGCTTTTGGGGGCCTCGCAGTGCTTTTGGGGGGGGGCCTCGGGGGCACCCATGGGTGCTGGCGTACCCACGGTGGAGGTGTTGAAGTTTTGGGGGCTGGAGCCAGGGCCTCTGAGGGCCATCTGCAGCACGAGGGCCTCGGTGTCCTGCAGCAGCAGCTCGGTGTTTTTGGCGGTGTTGGAGTGGAGATCCGTGAACACGGCCCTCTGCAGCTTCTTCAGCACGGTCTGGCGGGGGGGGGTGGGGGGGCACATGCGTGTGTCAGGGCACATGCGTGTGTCAGGGGTGTGCGGGGATGCACACGGAGGAGGGCGATGCAGGGGAGGGACGCACACGGGGATGCACGGGGTGATGAGGATGCATGCGGGGACGGACACGCGTAGAGGTGCACACGTGTGCAGGGGTGCACGTGGGATGGACATGTATAGGGGGTGTACACGGCACACGTGTGCAGGGGTGCATGGACATGTGTAGGGGATGTACATGGGGATACACACGGGATGGACACGTGTAGGGGACAGACACGGGACACGCACACACGTAGGGGATAGACACCGGGATGGACGTGTGTAGGGACGCACGGGAGGATGGACACGTGCAGGGGGTGCCCACGGGATGGACACGTGTAGGGGATCCACCCAGGGATACACACGAGTAGGGGTGCCCACGGGATGGACACGTGTCGGGGATCCACCCAGGGATACACACGAGTAGGGGTGCACAGGAGGATGGACACGTGTCGGGGATCCACCCAGGGATACACACGAGTAGGGGTGCCCACGGGATGGACACGTGTTGGGGATCCACCCAGGGATACACACGAGTAGGGGTGCCCACGGGATGGACACGTGTTGGGGATCCACCCAGGGATACACACGAGTAGGGGTGCCCACGGGATGGACACGTGTCGGGGATCCACCCAGGGATACACACGAGTAGGGGTGCACAGGAGGATGGACACATGTCGGGGATCCACCCAGGGATACACACGAGTAGGGGTGCCCACGGGATGGACACGTGTTGGGGATCCACCCAGGGATACACACGAGTAGGGGTGCACAGGAGGATGGACACGTGTAGGGGACAGACACGGGACACGCACACATGTAGGGGATAGACACCGGGATGGACGTGTGTAGGGACGCACGGGAGGATGGACACATGTGCAGGGGGTGCCCACGGGATGGACACGTGTAGGGGATCCACCCAGGGATACACACGAGTAGGGGTGCCCACGGGATGGACACGTGTAGGGGATCCACCCAGGGATACACACGAGTAGGGGTGCACAGGAGGATGGACACGTGTCGGGGATCCACCCAGGGATACACACGAGTAGGGGTGCACAGGAGGATGGACACGTGTCGGGGATCCACCCAGGGATACACACGAGTAGGGGTGCCCACGGGATGGACACGTGTCGGGGATCCACCCAGGGATACACACGAGTAGGGGATCCACCCAGGGATACACACGAGTAGGGGTGCCCACGGGATGGACACGTGTCGGGGATCCACCCAGGGATACACACGAGTAGGGGTGCACAGGAGGATGGACACGTGTCGGGGATCCACCCAGGGATACACACGAGTAGGGGTGCATGGGAGGATGGACACGTGTAGGGGATCCACCCAGGGATACACACGAGTAGGGGTGCACGGGAGGATGGACACGTGTAAGGGGCATGGGCACACGTAGGGGATGGACATAGAAATGCACGTGTGTAGGGGACACGTGTACAGGACAGACATGGGCCATGCACGCGTGTAGGGGATACACGTGGAGAG
This sequence comes from Aptenodytes patagonicus, assembly GCF_965638725.1. NCBI lineage: Eukaryota > Metazoa > Chordata > Aves > Sphenisciformes > Spheniscidae > Aptenodytes > Aptenodytes patagonicus. Next base: position 329,661 of record NC_134978.1, on the reverse strand, counting down.
GACGCACACAGGACGCACATGTGTAGGGGCTGGACGTGGGCTTACACACACATGTAGGGGATGGAGACGGGATGCACACGTGTGCAGGGGATGCACACGGGGACACGTGGACACACGGACGCACCCAGCCCCAGGCACACGCGTGTGCCCAGCCCCGCATCACCTGCAGGTGCTTCTCCGTGGGCCGGGCGCAGGCAGCCTTCAGGAGCTGCTGGGTGTACTGCAGCTGGGCGCAGAAGGTGGCCCCCGGCGGGGTCTGGGGCGCAGGGGTGTCGGCACCAACCCGTGCCCCGCAGGCGTCTGTCTGTCTGTCCTTCCCTCCAGCCCACCATCCTCCATCCCTCCCTCTTTCCCTCCAACCATCTGCCTGTCCCTCCCTCCGTCCATCCCTCTGTCCCTCCACACATCCCTCCCTCCCCCCATTCCTCCCTCCAACCATCTGTCTGTGCCTCCACCCCTCCCTCCAGCTGTCCATTTGTCTGTCTGTCCCTCCCCCCATCTGTCCCTCCCTCCCCCCATCCATTCATCTGTCCGCCCCTCCCTCCACCTGTCCTTCCATCCCTCCAACCATCCCTCTGTCCCTCCATCCCTTCCTCCCTCCATCCATCCCTTTGTCCATCCGTCTGTCCCCACCCCCCCCACCCCCCCTTTTGCTCCCACCCCCCCTTGTCCCCCCCCAAGCCCCACCTTGGGGTCCCTGCACACCCTCTCGGCCTCCTCCAGGATGGAGATGTTACAGGTGGACTCTGGTCTGGGGTCAAACGCTGCGGGTTTGGGTCAGTTTGGGGCCTCTCGGGGGTGGGGGGTGGGCCCAATCCTGCCCTGCCTGTGTGGCTCAGGGAGGGGGGGGCTCAGCACCCCCAGAACGGGGAAAAAAGGAGGGTAAAGGGGGAAAAAAGGGGGGTAAAGGGGGAAAAAAAGGGGGGGAATGGTAAAAGTGGGGTGTTTGCCCCCTTACCCTGGCAGGAGATGGTGGAGGAGTTTTGGGGGGTGGGGGCCATGCCGGGGGGGCACCCACAGACCCAGAGTTCTTTCTGGGTCTGCTGACCCAGGCAGCAGCTGTTGACGGCGCAGAAGTGGGAACCACAGGACGCTGCGGGAGGACATTGGAGTGACATGGCGGGGGGGGTGGGGGGGTGGTGGGGTCCCCAAGGGTGGGGACAGGACCCAGGTCTGAGCCTGACCCCCCAATCTCCTGCTGTGACCTCCAGACTCCCCCCAGACCCCCCCCAACTCACCTGTCTGGTGGCCCTCGCTGGGGGGGAGGTGGCTCAGGAGGTGGCACAGCACTGGGAGGACACAGGGGGACAATCAGCACCCCAGGACCACCCCTCGAGGAGTGACCCCCCAGGATCACACCCCACACCCCCCCCCAGGCCTCAAACCCCACTTTTAGGGGCCAAACCCCATTATCAGTGCTCAAAATCCCCCTTTGGGGGTCAAACCTTAATTTTTGGGGCTCAGTCCCCCCTTTTGGGGCTCATTCTTCCCCCATCAGGGCTCAACCTTCCCCTTTTGGGGTTAAACACCCCCTTTTTGTGCTCCACACTGCCATCAGGGCTCAAAACCTTCTTGGGGGGGGGGGGGTCAAATCCCCCATTTTTGGGTCAAACCCCTCCTTTTGGGGTTTATCCTACGCATATGAGAGCTCAGAAACCCCTTTTTGGGGCTCCCCTTCCCCCCCAAAGCTCAAACCCTTCTTTTGGGGAATCACCCCCCCCATGAGGTGTCAAAACCCCCTTTTGGGGCTCAATCCTCCCCCATCAGGGCTCAAACCCTTCTTTTTGGGGCTCAAGACCCCACTTTAGGGCTTGACACCCCAAATCCCAGCTCCAGAAGCCCCGTTTTGGGGCAATTTCAGGCCATTTTGGGGCTGCTTTGCACTGCAGCTCTTGCAGCCCCGACCTACTTCTGTCCCTGCCTCAGTTTTCCTTTTCCCATTTCCCTCCATTTCACCCCCAAATCCGCCCCCCCCCCCCAGGGGGGGGGAGATGAGGCACGACTCACCCCAGAGGCAGGCGGCGAGGGGGGGATGCCCCATGACAGGAGACGCAGTGGCCCCACAGCACCAGTGGCAGAGGGGAAGCGGCACTGAACAGCCCCGAAACCACCGAACAGCCCCACAAACCACTTCCCCCCCGCCCCCAGTGCGGGCTGAGGCCTGAGGCTGCTCATGGCACGTAACAGCGGTGATGGGGCTCCCCTGCCTGGACGCCTGGTTCCGTTCTTGGAGGGACCGACCCCGTGGCCTTGTCCCCACCCAGACACCTGGGTCCCTTCCTAGTGAAGGTGATCCTAGGACCTTGTCCATGTCCTCTGCCCAGAGGCTTGGGTCCCTTCTTGGAGATGTTGACCCCGTGGTCTCATCCCCGCCTGGACAACTGGATCCCTTCTTGGAGACATCAACCCCATGGTCTCATCCCCACCTGGACAACCGGATCCCTTCCTGGAGACATCAACCCCATGGTCTCATCCCCACCTGGACAACCGGATCCCTTCCTGGAGACATCAACCCCATGGTCTCATCCCCACCTGGACAACCGGATCCCTTCTTGGAGACATCAACCCCATGGTCTCATCCCTGCCCGGACGTCTGGGTCCCTTCCCAGAGACATCAACCCCGTGGTCTCATCCCTGCCCGGACGTCTGGGTCCCTTCCCAGAGACATCAACCCCGTGGTCTCATCCCTGCCCGGATGCCTGGGTCCGTTCCCAGAGAAATCGATTGCACAACCTTGACCTCATCGCCCTCCTGGACACCTGGGTCCCTTCCCAGAAAAACCAACCCCCTGGCCTCGTTCCCCACCCGGACGCCTGGGATCCCTTCCCACAAAAATCCAACCCTGCAGCTCATCCTCATCCTTGTTTATTGTCCCTCCTGGGCAGGAAGAGGCATAAATTAAGGGGGGGGGGGGGGAGAGGGGGGAAAGGGGGGGGAGGGATGTGGTGGCCTCTGGGGGGGACACAGGCAGTGGGACACAAGGTGGTGGATGGGATGGGGTGGGGGTCCATGGTCAGCAATACTCTGAGTAATCTTCCTCCACATAGTTTGCGGGGAACCATCCAACCTGGGAGAAGAAGGACACATTGGGAGAAGGTGTGAGGAGCTCGGTGTTGGGGGGGGGGGGGGGGGGAGGACCCTGGAGTGGGGAAGGGGCCATACCCGCCCATAGATCTCTCCCTTCCACCAGCCTGGGTGGCCCTTCTTGCTGAGGACATGGATGATGTCACCCTCCCGCAGCGTCAGCTCTGTCCGGTCCCGGGCACAGAAGTCATAGCGGGCTTTGGCCGAACCAAAGCTGCGCACGGCTCCTGGGTGGGGGGGTGGTGGGAAATGGACACAGACGAGTCCCCCAGGTCATCCCCCACGGCTGTCCGAGTCCCCTCCATCTGGTCCTCGTGGCCATTTGTGCCCCCTTGACTGTCCCGTGGTCCTTCCCTCAACCCATCCCTTGGCCATCTCCATTGACGGGTCCCCAGAACCCAGCCGTCCCTCTTGGCTGTCCGTCCCTCCTTGACTCATCCCATCGCCGATCCCTCAACCCATCTCTTGGCCATCACCAACGACTTGACCCCATGACTCAACTGCCCTCCCCCCCCCCCCTCCCCATCCCCATCCCTGTCCCTTCAACTTCTCCCCCTTGGCCATTTGTCCCCCTCGACCCATCCCATGGCTGCTCCTCTCCCTTGGCCTCAACCATTCCCTTGACTCATCCCTTGGCCGTTGCCCTTGTCCCAGCCCTGTGACTCAACTGTCCCCCTCAGCCTGTCCTCTCGACCATGACCAAAGGAGGACCCCCCCACCACCCCCACCCCCTGATGGGGGACCCCACCACCTCCACCCCACCACCTCCATTCCACCCCTCACTCACAATGAGAGATGCCGCCACCTCCACCCCACAGCCACCACCTCCACCCCACCACCTCCATTCCACCCCTCGCTCACAATGAGAGACGCCGCCACCTCCACCCCACAGCCACCACCTCCACCCCATCCCCCAGGTCCTACCGGGTGGCCAGGGACCAGCCCGGCTCTCGGGCTCCTTGAAGGGCACCACAAGTGCCGTGTCAAGGGCTTTGAAGCAATCCTTGAGCGAGCTGCGCTGGTAGAACTCCACCAGCTCCTGTGGACGATGGTGGTCAAGCCCCGAGGTCACCGCCAGCCCTCAACCCCAATGTGGGGGGGACCCTGAGATCTGGGTTGGGGGGTGGGGGGGGTGGGGCAGAAAAGGGAGCTCCAATGCTCACCACCAGCCCTTTGAATGCCTTCTTCTCGGTGATGCGGTAGAGCCCCTCCGCCGTCATCACCTTGATGTGCTTCACCTCCCCACGGTACCTGGGCAGGGGGACGCAGTGGGCTGAGTTGACAACCCACGCCCCCTCCTTGTCCTCCCCACCCCCTCTCCCCCCCCCCCCCCTCCCCAAAGTTGTCCCTGGTCCCTACTTGATGCTGATGGCGAATTCGCCGGCGTCCTTCACCCGTTGTCGCACCAGGAAGGCGCCGTCTGAGCGGGACATCAGGAGCTGCTCGGCTTCCCCCCGCTCCATAGGACCGGCGTACCTGAGGATTACGGGATGGGGGTCCTGAGCCCCCCAAACTGGCATCCCCTGCCCCTCCCCAGGGCAATTCGAGGGGGTTTGGGGAGGGAGGGGGAGCTAGAGGCTATGGGGCAACCCAGATGAAGGTTTTGGGGGGGGGACGACACGACACACACACCAGGAAGCTTGGGGCCCCTGGGGAAGGGTTTGGGGGGGCCCTGGGACCTATGGGGTGATCACAGGAAGGATGAGGGGTTTAGAAGATTTTGGGGGCCCTGATGCCAAGGGGGTGAGGGGGAGGAAGGATTGGGGGGGCAGGAAGGATGGAGAGCTCAGGGGAGGATTTGGGGGTGATCCTGGGAGGGATGGGGGACCCTGAGAAAGGATTTGTGGGGTCCTGGAGAAGGATTTGAGGAGCCCCAGGAAGGATGAAGGGCCTGGGGAGGATTTGGGGGGGCCGTAGAAGCTATGGGGTGACTCTGGAGGAGGATCGCGGGTGAACCAGGAGGGATGGGGGACCACAGGAGGTATTTGGGGACCCCTGGGAGCTATGGGGTGACTACAGGGAGGATGAAGGACCTCAGGAAAGGATCTGGGAAGTCCTGGAGGATATAGAGTGACCCCAGGAAGGAGGGGATGACCCTGGGGAGAGATTTGGGGTGACCCCAGGAAGGATAGGGGCCCCAGGAGATGATTCATGGGGTCATAGGGGAGGATCGGGGAGGTCCCCAGGGGCTATGGGAGCCCAGAGGAGGATTTGGGGTGCCCCAGGGGCAATGGGGAGCCCCAACACCAACCAGGAGTAGACGGAGAGATCCGGCAGTGGCACCTGGGGGAGAGAAACAGAGTTGGGTATCAAGGGGGGGACAGAAGGTGACTCCTCTGAGACCCCCCCCCCTTATATCCCACAGACACCCCCCCAAATCCCAGGACACCCCAAACATCTTGGGGACATCAGGATGGGTGCAGGGGCTCCTGGGGATGTTTTGGGGTCCCCCATACTCACGCAGATGAAGGGTCTCACGGCAGCACAAGGGAACCAGCCCAGGTCACCGTTGGCCACGTTCCTGCCCTGGGAATGAAGGACCATGGGGCCAGGGGGGCCACGGGGGTCCCCCTGCTCCCCAGAAGGCTGGAAGGACCACAGGGGTCCAGCCCATCTCCATTGTGGGGGTTCAGCATGGCCATGGAGGTCCATCTCTATGGCGGGAGTCTGTCCCCATTGTGGGGGTTCAGCATGGCCACGGGGGGGGTCCAGCCTCATGGTGGGGGTCCAACCTGGCTGTGGGGATCTGACCCAGCCCCATCATGGGGGTCCAACTCAACCATGGCTCCCCAACTCATCATGGTCTAGGCCATCGCGGCCGTTGTGGTTTGAGCTCATCATGGTGGTCCAGCATGGACTTGGGGGTCTGTCCCAGCCCATCATGAGGGTCTATTCCAGCATGGCCATAGTGGTCTGCCTCCGTCTATCCCAGCATGACCACGAGGGTCCCGTCCCCACCTGCCACCAGAGCTGCTCAGCCTCAGCCACGGTGACCTCCACGACGTCCCCGGGGCTGAGGCGTAGGGCAGGACCCATGGCCCCCGGCGGTGGTGGGATGCCGCTGTAGGGCTGGCTCGCCTCCATCTTGGGCAACCCTGGAAGGAGGACACACGATGCAGGGGGAGGCGAACGCAGGCATCCGGGGCACGGACACCTCCTCTGCCCCCCAAACACGTGGACCCAGGCGTCTGGGTCCCCCACGCTGTCCTCACCCAGGTCTCCCCGCTTCTTCTCCGGGGCCAGCCGCTGCGACTTGTTCTGGGGAGCAACGAGACGCCAGTTAGTCCCAGGGAGGGACACGAAACCCCCTAGGGCCTCCCCGCTCCCAAATTCGGGGCATTTCAGCCCATTTTGACCCCTTCTGCTGTTACCTTCCTCGTGCCAGTGCCTGAATCTGTGGGGTGGAAGAGGAAAGGGCTGTTAGCTGGGGGTATTTAACCTCTGCCCTGATTAACGCTTGGTGCTAATTAGGCTCCTATGGGGGTGGGTGGCCCTCGTCAGGGTATCCCATAATGCCCAGCTCCACCTGGGCCTGGGCTACCCCTTAAAACCTTGCTCCACCTGGGCCAGCCCTATCTCACAATGCCCTGCTCCATGTCGGCCATCTCGTATCCCACAGTGCGCCACTCCCCCCCCCATCCCACAGTGCCCCCCTCCCCAATGCCACGGTGCTCCGCTCCCCATCCCACGATGGTCCGCTCCTCCACTATCCCATGATGCTTCTCACCGGCGCCGCCCCTGCTGCAGGTCCCCAGCCGCCCCAGACACTCCTTGTGCGCGGGGGCCCGGCACCGGCTGCAGCGGTACCCCTGGTAGAACGTGCCTCTGGGGGGACACCAGGAGACAGGGTCACGGTCAGCATGAGGGGACACCCGTCGGCCCACCTCAGCCCACCCAGGACTGACCCAATCCTAGACCCACCTGGGTCTTGGGCCAACCCAGTCCTTGACCCACCAGGTTCTTGGCCTATGTTGGCCTTGGCCCCACCAGGATCAACCCCCCTCGGTTTTAACCCACCCAGGGATTGACCCACCTTGGCCTTGGGCCACCCAGGACTCAACCCACCCAGGCCTTGACCCACCCTGGTCTTGACCTACCTTGTTGTCCTCCACCCAACCCTTGACCCACCTTGGCTTTGGGGCCACTCAGGGCTTGACCCATCAGCTCCTTGACCCACCCAGGCCTCAACCCACCCAAGACTTGACCCACGTTGGCCTCGACTTACCCAAGACTCAACCTACCCAATCCTTTACCAACTCAGACCTTGACCCACCTTGGCCTCGACTCACCCAAGGGCTTGACCCATCAAGACCTCACCCCACCTGCAATCACCCACCTGCGGCCCCCCCTTCTCCCAGAGCCCCCCAACCCCATCTCCCAGGTCACCCTGTCCCCCACTGTCTCCCCAGGAGAGTGGAGGACATAATTTTGGGGTCCTACCTCAGCAACATCTGGCAGGCCCTGCAGGATGTGGTGTCCTCAAAGGAGAACATCTGGAAGTCATGCCCGTCGGCCAGGGCGTGCTCGGGGAAGATGTTGGAGCTGGCAAGAGATGGGGGGATATGGGTCTGGTGGGGGCAAACTGGCCCCCCCAGGGCCACCCAGCCCTTGGTGGGGCAGGTCCCCCCACCCCTGCGTGCAAGGGGCACCTACAGGGCCATCTCGAACTGCTCCAGCCACTTCTTCTTCAGCTCACGGGTCTTGAAGAAGAGCTCGTAGCCCTGCAGCCCGGCCGTATCGATGAGCAGGAAGGTGTGGGTCCACTGTGGGCATGGGTGGTGCTCAGCGGCGCCCTGATGCCTGGGTTCGCTGCCACCCGGGTGACTGGGGCCACTGGGGACCTCATTCCTGGGGCCACCAGGCTTCAGTGTGCCCACTAAGGACCTGGACACTTGGGTGCACCAAGGACCTGGATGCTTGGGTCCACCAGACCTGGACACTTGTGTCCACCAGGGACCAGGATGCTGAGGTCCACCAGACCTGGACACCCGGGTTCATTGGGGGCCCGGACACCTGGGTTCATTTGGGAAGAGGACACCTGGGGCCACTGGGAACCGGACACGTGGGTCCACCAGGCTTCAATAGGTCCACCAAGGACCTGGACATTTGGGCCCACCAGACCTGGATGCTTGGGACCACCAGGGCCGTGGACACCTGGGTTCATTGGGAACCGGACGCCTGCGTCCCAGGGTACCTTCTTGCCGTCGCGGGGGCCGAGGCCACCATCCCGCAGTTGGTGGCTTTGAAGGTCTACAACGTCTTTGGCCTCGTAGGAGTCCCCACGGCGCTTGCAGATGATCAGGGCCTTGTCCAAGAGGAAGCCGTACCTGGGGACAGGGATGGGAGTGGCACTGGGTTCCCAAGGCCACTGCGTGCCTTGGGGTGTCCCCACCACTGCCCTGGAGCGGCCCCTACTCTGTCCCCTGCTCTGTGACAAGGATGTCCCCAAGGTGTCCCTGTGTTCCCTTCCTTACGTCCCTGAGGGTTTCCCGATGGAGATCCCTGTTTTCCCATGTCCCCATGGTGTCCCTGTCGTGTCTCCGTGTCCCCAAGGGTGTCCCCACATCCCTCTGTTTTCCTCATGTCCACATGATGTTCCCATGATGTTCCTGTGGTGTTCCCATGTTTCCATGGGTCTCCCCATAGTGTCCCCATGGTGTCCTTGTGGTGTTCCCATGTCCCCGTGGGTGTCCCTGCAACGTTCCCACAGGTGTCCCCAGGTTCTTGTGGTGCTCCCGTGTCCCCATGGGTGTCCCTGCAGCATTTCCATGGGTGTCCCCAGGTTCTTGTGGTGTTCCCATGTCCCCATGGGTGTCCCCATGGTGTCCCCGTGGTGCCCCTCGCCCCGTCCCACCTGTCCACCTTGGAGCGCCGCTCGGTGCTGGAGACCTTCATCTCTCCGTCGATTTTGGGGCGCCCAAACTGTGCCAGGGACTGTGGCTGTGCCAGACATCATCAGGGATGTGGGGGACATGTGGGGGACATGGGGGGACATGGCAGAGCAGGAACACAGGGGCAACATGGGGGGACATGGAGATATGGGGGACATGGGGGACATGGGGATTTGGGGGGACATGGGGGATATGGGGGGACATGGAGGGGTCCCAGGGATGCTGGAGGGGTTTGGGGGGGCTGGGGGGATCCCCAACATGTTGTGGAGGCAAAGCTGGACACTCGGGAGGATTAGGGAGGGTCTGGGGTTGTAGGGGGAGCCGGGGCAGTTTGGGGGTGCCACAGGGTGGTTGGAGGGTCCCAGGGGAGGGTTGGGGGGGTCTGGGGGGATTGGGGGGTCCCCACCATGTTGTGGAGGCAGAGCTGGACACTCGTGAGCTGTTTCAGGGTCTCGTTGTCCCGTTTGACCTCGTTCACGCACTGCGCCAGGTCCTGGGGGGGCACCAGTCAGGCACCCCCCAACCCCCAGATACCCCTGGGGACCCCCCAATTCCCTCCAGCCTCCCTTGACCCTCAAATACCCCCCGACCCCAAAAACCCCTCTAGGGCACCCACATTTCCTCCAGCACCCCCAGACCTCCCAGGGTACCCTGAGACCCTCTCAGGATCCCCCAGAACCCAAGTCGAGCCCCTCAGGACTCCTCCAAGACCCCCACAAGACCCTCAGAACCCTCCAAGACCCCCCAGGACCCCTTCAAGACCCCCAGGACCCCCTCAGGACCCCCTAAGACCCCCAGGATCCCCCCAAGACCTCTCAGGACCCCTCCAAGAATGCCAGAACCCCCTCAGGACCACCCCAAGACCTCCTAGGACCCCTCCAAGACCCCCAGGTCCCCTCCAAGACCCCCCCACCAGACCCTCCAGGATCCCCCCAAGACTCCCCAGGACCCACCTTCATGGCATCCAGGGCCACCCGTAACCTCTCCCTCTCGGCTGGCTCCGGGGTCAGCTTCACCAGCTCCTGGGGGGTCAGGGGTCAGGGCTGGTCCCCACCGGCACGGACTCAGCCATCCGGGGCCCCCAAGGGCCCCCAGGTAAACCCCCTTGATGGGACCCAGGGCCCCCTCCTCCCCAGGGGACCCAGGCGTGCCCCCCCTGTCCCCAAGGGACCCAGGTGTCCCCTGAGGGACCCAGGCGTGCCCCAGGGGACCCAGGTGTCCCCCTCCCTCCCCAGGGGACCCAGGCATGCCCCTCCCTCCCCAAGGGACCCAGGTGTGCCCCAGGGGACCCAAGCGTCCCCCTCCCTCCCCAGGGGACCCAGGCATGCCCCTCCCTCCCCAAGGGACCCAGGTGTGTCCCAGGGGACCCAGGCATCCCCCTCCCTCCCCAGGGGACCCAGGCATGCCCCTCCCTCCCCAAAGGACCCAGGCGTGCCCCAGGGGACTCAGGCATCCCCCCGCCTCCCCAAGGGACCCAGGCGTGCCCCGGGGGACCCAGGTGTCCCCCTCCCTCCCCAGGGGACCCAGGCATGCCCCAGGGGACCCAGGCATCCCCCTCCCTCCCCAAGGGACCCAGGTGTGCCCCAGGGGACCCAAGCGTCCCCCTCCCTCCCCAGGGGACCCAGGCATGCCCCTCCCTCCCCAAGGGACCCAGGTGTGTCCCAGGGGACCCAGGCGTCCCCCTCCCTCCCCAGGGGACCCAGGCATGCCCCTCCCTCCCCAAAGGACCCAGGCGTGCCCCAGGGGACTCAGGCATCCCCCCGCCTCCCCAAGGGACCCAGGCGTGCCCCGGGGGACCCAGGTGTCCCCCTCCCTCCCCAGGGGACCCAGGCATGCCCCAGGGGACCCAGGCATCCCCCTCCCTCCCCAAGGGACCCAGGCATGCCCCAGGGGACCCAGGTGTCCCCCTCCCTCCCCAAGGGACCCAGGCATGCCCCAGGGGACCCAGGCGTCCCCCTCCCTCCCCAAGGGACCCAGGCGTTTCCCAGGGGACCCAGGCATGCCCCCGGTGAGCAGACCTGGAGCAAGAGGTGGTACTTGAGCACCCGCTGCATCGGCACCATCAGGAGGTCCCTCAGGGAGAAGCGCCCGTTGTTGGCTCGTTGGGAGCACTCCTGGGGGTCATGAGGTCATGGGGCTCATAGGGGTCATGGGGGGTTCACAAGGGGCCATGGGGGTCAGAGGGGGTCATTGGAGTCATGGGGGGGGTCATGAGGATTGGGAGGGTCTGGGGGACATGAGGGTCACAGGGGGACTGGGGGAGTCAAAGGGGTCATGGGGGGGGACATAGGGTCATGAGGGATGGGGGGACCAGGGGTGTCCCGGGGTGGACTGGGAGGGTTCCAGGGGGACTAGGGGGTTCCCAGGTGTCCTGGGGGTGCCAGGGGGTCCCATGGAGGGGACCCAGGCATCCGGGCCCACCTGCAGCTTCATGCGGAGGTCGGTGTTGGTTGCGAGCTGGTCGAGGCGCCGGGTGGCCGCTTCCACCTGGCTGCAGTAGCGGCCGTAGAGCAGGAACCTGCAGGGATGGAAACCACCCAAATCCACCCAAACCCACCCAAAACGCTGCCGGAATCTGCCCCAAACTGAGCCAAAATCAGAGCCGACACCAGACCCGGAATCAGACCCAGAATGGACCCACAATGGATCTGAAATTGGACCCAAAATAGGCAGAATTGGCCCCAAAATGGTCCTGAAGTTGGACTCAAAATGGACAGGATTGGAGCTGATATCAGACCCAAAATGGACAGCATTGACCCCCAAATGGTCCTGAAATTGGACCTGAAATGGACGGAATTGCCCCCAAAATGGACCTGAAGTTGGACCAAAAATGGACAGAATTGGACCCAAAATCAGACCTGAAATTGGACCCAAAATAAACCCATATTGAACCAAAAATGGATCCAAAATCGGCCCCAGAATGGACCCTAAAATGGCCCTCCCCCCCCCCCCCCCCGCACACCCATTGCTCTCCCAGGACTGTCCCAGGACCCCTCCAGGACCCCCCAATGCCCCCCAGGCCCCCTCCAGGACCCCCCAATGCCCCCCAGGCCCCTCCCAGGCCCTCCCCCCCCAGGCCCCCCATTGCCCCCAGGACCCCCCCCCAATGCCCCTCACCTCTCCTTGTAGGCGAGGAAGAGGGGGGGCAGCCCGCGGCCCCCCCCGGACCCTCCCAGTGCCCCCCGCAGCTCCCCCAAGAAGAGGCGGTGCAGCTGCAGCAGCTCCTGTGGGGCGAAGGGGAGGGGGGAGGGGGGTCACCCACCGAAAGAGGACTCCCCCCCCCTCCAGGACCCTCCCCTAGATCCCACAGACCCTCCCAGCACCCCCTACTGTGGTTACTGGGAGTTACTGGGAGCACTGGGAGGGGTAACTGGGAGGACTGGGACGTTACTGGGCATTGCTGGGGGCAGTGGGAGGGGTTACTGGCAGCACTGGGAGTACTGGGGGGTTACTGGGAGCACTGGGAGGGCTACTGGGAGGAGTGGGATGGGTTACTGGGCATTACTGGGAGGGGTTACTGGGGGATACTGCAATTACTGGGAGCAGCGGGAGGGGTTACTGGGGATTTCTGGGGGCAGTGGAAAGGGTTACTGGGGGTTACTGGGAGCATTGAGAGGGGTTACTGGGAGCACTGGGAGCCCTGGGGGTTACTGGGAGCAGCAGGAGGGGTTGCTGGGGTTACTAGGAGTACTGGGAGGGGTTATTGGGAGCACTGGGAGCCCTGGAGGGTTACTGGGAGGAGTGGGACGGGTTACTGGGCATTACTGGGAGCACTAGGAGGGGTTACTGGGAGCACTGGGGGTTACTGGGGGTTTCTGGGGTCACCTCGATGTTGATGAAGATGCTCTCGAGGTCTTGGGGCTGCAGGAAGTGCCGCAGCGGCCGCAGGAAGTGCTGTGGGCACTGGGGTTACTGGGAGCACTGGGAAGGGGCGCTGAGGACACTGGGGGAACCTGTCCCAGTGCCCCATGTCCCTGTCCCTGTGTCCCCAACCCCTTCATCGCCATCTCCATCCATGTCCCACATGTCCCCCCAGTGGCCCCAAGTCCCCCACATCTCCCACGTCCCCATATTCCCCCCATGTCCCCCCATGTCCGCAGTGTCCCCCATGTCTCCATATCCCCCATGTCCCCCTGTCCCCTTATTTCCCCAATGTCCCCCATGTCCCCCCTCCCCAGTGTCCCCCCAATGTCCCCTTATTTCCCCAATGTCCCCCCACATCCCCCATATTCCCCCATGTCCCCCCATGTCCCCATACTTCCCCGATGTCCCCCCACATCTCCCCATGTCCCCCATATTCCCCCATGTCCCACCGTGTCCCCAGTGTCCCCCCATGTCCCCAGTGTCCCCCCATGTCCCCATCCCACCTGGCAGATGGACTCGAGGGTCTCGGTGTACCTCTCCTCCGTCTGTCTCAACTCCTGGATGCAGCAGAGCCTTCGGTCCACCTCCACCTTCTGCGGAGACAGTGGGACCCAGGCGTCTGGGGGGGGACCCAGGCATCCGGGGGGTCCCCGGTATCCGGGAGGGACCCAGGCATCCAGAGGAAACCCAGGCATCCGAGAGGAGATGCAGGTATTTGGGGGAGACCCAGGTGTCCGGGAGGGGACCCACCATAGCCGGGGGGGCCTCTACCCGCATCAGGTCCTCGTAGATGTCGTCGCCATCGTCTCCTTCGGCCTCGACGCAGTCGTAGAGGTCATCGTCCTCCTCCGCCGTGTCACTGCGTGGGGACAGCCTGGTACCCCCCTGCACCCCGAATCCCCCCTAGATCCTCCCAAATACCCCCTGGTGTTCCTCTAATTCCCCCCAATTCCCCTGGTACTCCTTTAATACTCCTTAATGCCCCCCAATACCCCTCTAATATAGCCCCACCCCCCCTGGTACTCCCCTGATATCCTAATACCCCCCGGTACCCCTTAAATACCCCCAATCCCCCTCCACTACCCCCCTGGTATCCCCAGGTACCTCTCTACTACCCCTGATACCCCTCTATTGCCCCCTAATGCCCCCTGGTGCCCTTCTAACCCCCCTCAAACCTCTATAATACCCCCAATTCACCTACAATGCCCCCTAATACCCCTCTATTGCCCCCCAATACCCCCTGGTACCCCTCTAATACCCCCAAATACCCCTTATTAACCCCTTACGCACCCAGGAACACATTTAATCTCCCCTAATAACCCTGGTACACCCCGATACCCCTTAATACCCCCCCTAATATCCCCCAATACTCCCCTAGTGCCCCCCTCATGCCACCTGGCACCCCCTACCCCCCCCCCCCCCCAGTACCTCCCTAACGCCCCCCAACCTGCCCCACTCACTCGATGAGGTCAGAGAGGCCGCTGTAGATGTCATCGTCCCCAATGCAGTCCTCAGTAGGGAAGGGCCTGGGGGGGGGGGGACGACACACAGCCTGGGTGCCTGGGTCCCTCGGGGACTGGACGCCTGGGTCCCTTGGGGAGGGGGCCCGGACGCCTGGGTCCCCTGCACTCACGTGAAGCCTTTGCTCTGGGCGATGGGGGTCCAGGAGAGCGTCGAGAGGGTGTCGATCACCTGGGGACAGACAGGGGACATTGAGGAGGGGAGGGGCAGGAGCCGGATGCCTGGGTTCCCCCCCAGGTCTGACCCGGACGCTTGAGTCCCACCTTGCCGAAGTCCTGGACATCGAAGAGGTCGAAGGCGCCGAAGAGCCGGTGCTTTGGGAGCCCGAACTTGTCGGCGCAGGCGGTCAGGAAGGTGCGGATGTTCCTCAGGCACAGGAACTGCGGTGGCACCGTGTCACCGTCACCAGCACCATCACCCCCATCAGCACCCCCATTGTCACCATCACCATCATTGTCGCCGCCACTGTCACCCCCATCAGCACCATCAACCCCATCCTCTTCCCCCATTTGTGACCACCATCGTCGCCACCATTGACACTGGCACCTCCATCATCTGTCGTCAACACTGTCATCGCCACTGTCACCCCCTCATCAACATCACCAACACTGTCACTGTCACCCCCATTGGCACCATCACCATCGTCATCATGATCGTCACTGTCACCAACACCATCACTGCCACTGTCATCCTCATTGGCACCAGCACCACCATTATCACGATGATCGTCACTGTCACCAACACCATCATTGTCATTGTCACTGGCATCCTCACTGGCACCAGTACCATCACCATCACCATCATTGTTGTGGTCATGGTCATCGTCACCCCCATGGTCACTGTCACCATCAACATCACGCTCATTGACACCATCATAGTCACCCCCATCATCACCAACATCATCGTCATCACCGTCACCATCACTGTCACTCCCGTCATTGTCACCGTCACCATCATCGTTATCCCCATTGTCAACACTTTTGTCAATTGGTACCATCACCATAATCCCCATTTCCACCACCCGTCATTGTCACCATCAACCCTGTTGTCACTGTCATCGTCACCCCCATTGGCACCAGCATCGCCACCGTCATCATCACCCCCACTGTCACCATCACCACCATCGTCCCCGTCGTCATGACCATCACCCCATTGCCATCACCCTCATTCACACCAGCCCTGGCATTGTCACTGTCACCATCGTCACTGTCACCATCATCCCCGCTGGAACCAGCACCCCCGTACCCCTTTCCGGGGCAATTACCCCCCCCAATTACCCCACCCTGGGGCAGTTCCACCCCCCCCCCCGGTGGGTATTTGCCCCCGGTCGCACCTGTGACATCTGGGGACGGGGACAGATGTCGCGGGGGGGCACGGCGCGGGGCAGGAGAGCGTTGAGGAGGTGGCAGAGCAGCACCCCGTCCCGCAGCGCCTGCGCCAGGTCCCACACCTGCCCCCCGGGGCTGCTCGCCCGGTGTCCCGCGGGCAGCACCCGCGCCGCCACCAGCCAGCGGGCGCACTGCCTCCACGCCTCCATGGCGCCTGCCGACTGGAGGAGACAACAGCGATGGGGGCCCGGTGGGACGGTGTCTAGGGAGGAGCCGATGGAGATGGGTCCTGGTGGGACCACTTCTGGGGAGGAGCGGATGGAGATGGGTCCGGGTGGGACGACGTCTGGGGGGAGCAGCAGAAGATGAGGTCCTGCAGTGCAATCACTTCTGGGGAAGAGCCGATGGAGATGAGGCCCCGGTGGGATGTTGTTTTTTGAGGAGCAGCTGATGGAGATGGGTCTTGGTGGGACCACTTCTGGAGAGGAGAAGCAGAAGATGAGATCCTGCAGTGCAACCACTTCTGGTGAGGTTCCGACGGAGGTGAGGCCTTGGTGGGACCACGTCCGGTGAGGAACTGATGGAGGTGAGGCCCTGGTGGGATGACTTCTGGTGAGGAGCCAATGGAGATGAGCTTTCGACCACTTCTGGGGAGGCTCCCACAGCAAAGGAGGTCCTTCCCCCCCCAAGAACCACGTCTGGGGAGGAGCCCGTGGCGATGGGGCCCCGCGGCGCAGCTGCTGGTGGTGGGAAGCGGCCGGCGTCCGTCTCCTTCCCACGGCTGCCGCCACGCCTGGAGAAGACCGGGTGCCGATGGGCTCCTTCCCCGTGGTGGACCTACGTCTGGGGAGGGTCCGGCAGCCTTGGGGACCACCCGGTGCGGGCAGCAGTGGCCGTGGGGCCCAGCCGGGCCTGGGGGTTCGCGGGGGTGCCGGAAGCCGGCAGTGCTGCGCCTGCGCCCCAGGGTGCCGTGGGGGCCAATGGGAACGTTGACGCGGTGCCCGGATGCCGGGGTCCTTCCCGCCCCGGCGCCTGCAGCTGGGGAGGAGCTGCCACCCCCCGGGGGGGGCCCCCCCTGTGGTCATGGTCTGCGGTGGTGGTGGTGGGAACGGGGGGGCCCATGGGGGGACCCAGGCATCTGGGACCCACGGGGGGACCCATGCGTCCGGGGCCTGCACCCACACCAAGGGTCCCATGAGGGACCCAGGTATCCGGGCATGGTGACCCAATGGGTCCCATGAGGGACCCAGGCATTTGGGACCTGTCGGGGGGTCTCAGGGGGGACCCAGGCATCCGGGTCCTGCCAAGGGTCCAGAAGGGGACCCAGGTGTCGGGGGTCCAGGGGGGACCCAGGCGTCCGGGTCCTGCCAAGGGTCCAGAAGGGGACCCAGGTGTCGAGGGTCCAGAAGGGGATCCAGGCGTCCGGGTCCAGGGGGGACCCAGGTGTCCGGGTCCTGCCAAGGGTCCAGAAGGGGACCCAGGTGTCGGGGGTCCAGGAGGGATCCCAGGGGTCCGGGTCCTGCCCACCCCACGACCCAGGAGGGTCGTAGGTGTCCCCTGGTGTCCCCCCATTCCCCATCACATCCCCCCCCTTTCCGGTGTCCCTCCCTGCCTCCCTCCCCGTGCGGTGTCACAACTCCCCGTGGCCCCCCGCCAGCCGCCTTCCCAGAAATGAGGAAGGACCCAGGCGTCCGGGCAATGCCTCCCCCACCCCTACGTGGGTGGGCCCAGGCGTCCCGTGGTTCCCAGCCCCCACCCAGGTCGACCCAAGGATCTGGGACCCCCCCTTCCACCCCCCCCCGCCCCCAACTCCCCCCCCAGTGGGTCCCAGACTCCCTTGGCATGGGTGGACCCAGGGGTCCGGAGTGGATCCAGGGGTCCGGGGCAGACCCTCTCCAACCCCCACCCAGGTGGACCCAGGTGTCCGGGGCCGCCCCCCCCCCCCCCCCCCTCATATATGGGTGGACCCAGGCGTCCGGGCCTTGTTGGCATGGGTGGACCCAGGCCTCTGGGGCGCCGATGTGGGTGGACCCAGGCATCCGGGCGCTGGTTACCCATTAACCAGTGGTGCCACCATAAAGGGACCCCCCGGATCCCCCGTCCCCGTCCCCCCCCCTGCTACAGCCATGGGGGCTCCGGCGCTGCCCCTCCTCCTCGGCCTCCTGCTGCTGCATGCGGCCCCCACCTATGCCCAAATGTGAGTCACGGGGAACCCCCACCCGTGGGACCCTCCCCCCCCCCCCCCCCGGATTCCCCATGCACCCATGGGACCTCACCCACCCATTGGACCCCCTCTTCTGGGACCCCCCCCACCTTGGGATCCACCTTGGGATCTCCCATGCACCCATGGAACCCCCCCAACCCATTGGACCCCCTCTTCTGGGATACCCCCACCCCACCCATGGGATCCCTGCACCCTGAGATCCCCTCACCCATGGGATCCCCACCCGTAGGACCCCCCCTGGCTGGGACCCCAATGGCTGGGACCCCCTCCCCAACCAAAACCCCCTGTCCCAGATGGAACCCCCATGGTAGACCCCCCCCCCCATGGCCAGGACCCCCCACCCTGAAGGAGACCCCCCATCTAGGACCACCTAAACCAGGACCCCCCTGTCTGGGATCCCCACCCCAACTGGGACCCCCCTGCCAGAGACCCCCAACCTACCCGGGACCCCCCTGACCACGACCCCCACCCCAGATGGGAGCCCCCTTTCCAGGACCCCCCCAGGGGTGGGTGCTGGAGGGCAATGGGGGGGATATTGGGGTGCAACGGGGGATTTGGGGTTGCTTCAGGCTCATGGGGCAGATTGGGGGGTCCCTGGGGTGCCATAGGGTCCCCAGGGTGCTGCGTGCCATGGGGTCCACAGAGTGCTGGGCGGGACAGATCAGGGGGCCCCTAGGGTGCTGTGGAGACAGACTTGGGGGGGGGGGGTTCTGGGTGCTGTGAGGCCCCCAGGGTGCTCTGGGAGACCCTGTGACAGCCCCCCATGATGGCTGGTGTCCCCAGGGTGACGATGGTGACACCGGCAGTACTGCGGCTGGAGACGGAGGAGCGGGTGGTCCTGGAGGCGCCGGGGTTGACCGCCCCCACCGAGGCCACTGTCCTGGTGCAGGACTTTCCCCGCAAGCGCCACGTGCTCTACCAGATCCGCGTGCCGCTGAGCCCCGCTGAGGGCATGTTGGCCAGCACCACCATCAAGGTATGTCACCATCCCCGTGTCACCTTCCTGCCGGTCACTGCCCCCTCCTGCCCCGGGGACAGTGGCCCATGTGGCGCAACCCTATACGAGATGGTGGAGAATCTCCATGGGACTGGTGGGACCTGGGGGAGGATGGTCACCACGGGGTCTTTGGGGATGGTCACTCTGAGGTCCTTGGGGACAGTCACCCCAGGTCCTTGGGGACAGTGACCCCCGGGTCCTTGGAGATGGTCACCCTGTGATTAGAGGATGGTCACCCCTGTGTCTTTGATGATGGTCACCCTGGAGTCCTTGGGGACTGTCACCCGGCATCCTCAGCCCCGTCCCTTGGGCATGGGTGCCATCTGGTGTCCCCTGCCCCATCCCTGTGGTGCAGGTGCCACCTGGTGTCCTCTGTCACCGCAGGTGTCGGCCAAGGCGCTGCCGCAGACAGTGGGGAAGCAGTTTGTCTCCGTGACGGCGCGGGTGGCCCAGGTGACCCTGGAGAAGGTGCTGCTGGTGTCACTCCAGAGTGGCCACATCTTTGTGCAGACCGACAAGCCCATCTACACCCCTGGCTCCACTGGTGTGTCCTTGGGGTGCTGGGTCTCACCATGGCATGTTGGGGAGCTGGTGGCACCTTGGGGTGTTGGGTCCCCTTCAGAGCACTTTGGGGTGCTGGTGTGACCTTCGGGTGCTGGGGTCCAGCACCCATTTGGGGATGTCCCCCTGGCATCTCCACTGGGACCCAGCACCCATTTTGGGGGTCTAGCACCCATTTCTGGATGTCCCCACACTATCCCTGCTCACCTTGTCCCCTGTGTCCCCTCCCAGTGCTCTGCCGCCTCTTTGCTCTGGGCCACCTCATGGAGCCAGCGCCCAAGACGGTGATCGTGGAGATCAAGGTGGGTGCCCGCTGGGGACACAGGGACATGGGGACACAGCCACCCATGCCACCATCCCCAACCACTCCATGTTCCTTCAGACACCTGATGATGTCATCATCAAGCAAGTACCTGTGTCCTCGCCAATGAAGACCGGCATCTTCTCCCTCAACCACAACCTGCCTGAGGTTGTCAGGTGGGTGCCACCTCCCAGGCTGGCCCGGGGACATCCGTAGCCCCGGGCTTGTCCCCTCACCCTGTCCTCATCCTTTTCCAGCATGGGGATATGGACGATAATGGCCAAATTCGAAGACTCGCCAGAACAGGTCTTCAGCACCCAATTTGAAGTCAAGGAGTATGGTAAGGTGGGGTGGGGGTCCCCAGACACCTGCGTCCCTTGTGCGTGTCCTGGATGCCTGGGTCCATTGGGTGTCCGCCCCACAGTGCTGCCAAGCTTTGAGGTGGTCCTGGAGCCGGAGGAGAAGTTCCTCTACATTGACCGGAAGGAGGATTTCCGAGTGTCCATCACGGCCAGGTGGGATGGGGACCCCAAAACTGCTCATTTTGGGGGTCAAGCCCCCATGGGCAATGGTGTGGGGTGACATTCCTGCCCTGCTCCTGCGCAAAGTCCCCAGGGATGAGGGGGTGGCACGGATGCAAGGTGACAGGTTTGAGGGTGATGGGGATGTGGGGAAATGGGATGATGGGGACAGGGGGTGAGGAGGACACAGGGTGATGGAGGTGGCAGGGCATGATGGGATGACAGGGGGACATGGGCATGTGGAGTGGCGGGGACAGGGTGATGAGGACATGGGGCGACGGGGTGACAGGGTTGCATGACAAGAGGATGTGGGGACATGGGGTGACAGTGATGTGGATGTGATGGGGACAGGGGTTGATGGGGACAGTGGTGGCTTGTCCACAGGTACCTGTACGGGAAGCGCCTGCAGGGGACAGCCTTTGTCCTCTTTGGCGTTATAGTGGATGATGAGAAGAAGGGCATCCCCCAGTCCCTGCGGCGCGTCCAGGTGACCCTGTCCTTGTCCCTGTCCCCGTCCCTTGTCCCTATTCCAGTTCTCTCTTGAGCTCTGTCCCTTGCTGAGCCCTGTCTCCCCCATCTTCATCCCTGTCCTCATCCCTGTCTCATACTGAGCTCTGCCATCCCCTCTCCCCATTCCCATCCCTGTCCCCATCCTGATCCCCATGGCTGTCCCCTGTCCCACTAACTCCATGCCACAGGTGACTGACGGGGATGGGGAAGCCGTGCTGCCCATGGCCATGCTGCGGCAGCGATTTGCCAACCCCCAGGAGCTGGTGGGACATTCACTCTACGTCTCCGTCACCGTACTCACCGAGTCAGGTGCGCAGGGGCATCACAGGGGACACAGGGGACTTGGGGGGATAGGGACAGCAGGGTCGTGTGAGGCTACGGGCCGCATGTCTCTGTCACAGTCTTCAAGAAGTTGAGTAGGTGGGGGAACATCTGGGGACATGCGGGGACATAGGGGGGATGGAGACAGCAGTGACACTTGGGGCTGGGGACGTGTGGGGTTGGGGACAGCAAAAGACGGGGAGACATGGGGTTGGGGACAGCAAGGACGAGGACGAGTGGGGTTGGGGACAGCGAGGATGGGGACAACTAGGGCCACCCAAGGTCAGACAGGGCTGTCCCTGGGGGGGACCGGGAGTCCTGTCGTGGCACCGGATGACATGGCCATTCCTGTGGCCACTGCAGGCAGTGACATGGTGGAGGCACAGCGCAGCGGCATCCGCATCGTGACGTCCCCATACACCATCCACTTCACCCGCACCCCCAAGTTCTTCAAGCCGGGGATGCCCTTCGATCTGATGGTAATGGCATCTGGGGACAGGGATGGGGACGGCGGTGGCATTGACCCAGGACCCCCACGGTACCAGGGTCCCCAGCATCGGGATGGGGATGGGGCAAGCCTGGCGGTTTGTGGGTGGAGGAGACTTGGGGACCAGGGTCTGTCCCCATGTCATATCACTGTGTCACCTGGAGAGGGCCTGGGGACCGTGGTCTGTCCTTGTGTCACCTGGATGGCACCATGTGACATGTCCCTCATGCCATGTCCCCATATAATGTCCTCATGTCACACCGCATCCCCTGCAGGTCTACGTCACTAACCCAGATGAGTCCCCGGCTCCGCGTGTCACCGTCAAGGCTGATGGCTTCCAGGGTCTCGTCTCCACCCAGCGTGATGGCACAGCCAAGCTGGTCCTCAACATGCCGGCCAACAGGGACACTGTCCCCATCACTGTGAGCGGGGATAGGTACCGGGGTGGCCTTGGAACTGGGGTGGCCAAGGTGGCTGGGGACAGGGGTGGTTGAAGTGACCTGGGGGTTGGGATTGCTGAGACAACCAACATGGCTGAGATGTCCAGGGTGACCAAAGATGATGGCCAGCATGGTCACCATTGACCAAGGGCCAGGACAGCAGGATCAGGGGACCAGGATGACCTAGACATCCCTGGTGGCCAAGGGTCAGGGCCACCCCGGTCACCATTGACCAAGGACCAGGATGGCCAAGGTCTGGGGGACCAGCATGGCTGAGATGTCTGTGGTGATCAAGATGTCCAGAGTGACCAAGGACCAGGGCTATCCCGGTCACTGTTGACCAAGGAGCAGGATGGCTGGTGTCAGGGGGACCATGGTGGCCAACACAATTGGGTTGACCAAGACATCTAGGGTTATCAAGGACCAGGATGGCCAGTGTCAAGGAGACTGGCGGAGATGTCCGTAGTGGCCAAGTTGTCCATGGTGGCCTGCAGCCAAGGTCAGCGTGGTTCACCAGTGACCAAGAACTGGGATGGCCAAGGTCAGGGGGACAGGAGTGGCCAAGATGTTCAGGGTAGCCAAGGGCCAGGAGGGCCAATGTCAGGGGGACCAAGGTGGTTGAGTCGACTAGAGTGGCCAAGACATCCAGGGTAGCAGAGATGATCAGGTTGACCAAAGAGATGATCACCATTGACCAAGGACCAGGGCAGCAGGGGTCAGGGAGACCAGGACAGCCAAAACCTCTACGGTGGCCAAGACCTCCATGCTGACCCCCGCCCAGGTCTACGCCTCTCCCTGTTGACCAAGTGCCGCTGTGTCCTCTGTGTTGCAGGTGCGGACGGACCAGCCGGGGCTGCCTGCCGACCGCCAGGCCTCACGGCAGATGACTGCCGAAGCTTACCGCAGCCAGGGTAGTTCCGGCAACTTCCTCCACCTGGCCGTGGGGGCCACTGAGCTGCAGACTGGTGACAACCTCGCCGTGAACTTCCACCTCAAGAGCAACAGCAACGCCGTCCGTGACTCCGTCCCGTACTTCACCTACCTGGTGAGCGCGCTTGGCCTCTGCCAACCAACTGCCCCCCATCTTGGGGACCTAGGTGTCCAGGTGCCCACCAACCCTGCCTTTCCTTGCCCGCTACAGATCATGAGCAAGGGACGCATCATCCGTGTGGGGCGACAGCGGCACGAGGCTGGCCAGAGCCTGGTCACCATGTCGCTGCCAGTGACGGCCGAGCTCATCCCCTCCTTCCGCATCGTAGCCTACTACTACGTGATGCCCGGCGAGATTGTCGCCGACTCCGTCTGGGTTGATGTCAAGGACACTTGCATGGGCACCGTGAGTGTGTCCACACTGTCCCAGTGGCTGGGGGGGGCGCTGGTGGCCATTGGCTGGGCCTTGGAGGTGGCTTGAGTGACGCTTGAGGTGGCCCTTGAGGGACTTGGAGGGCCCTTGGAAGGGCTTGGGTGGTCTTTGAAGGGCTTGGGTGGCCCATAATGGGGATTGGGTGTCACTTAGGTGGGATAGTCCATGAGGGGCTTGGGCATCTCGTGGGGGGCCTTGGGTGGCCCAGGTGGCCCATTGATGGTCCAGACGTTCCACGGTGGAGGACACAACCATCAGCTACCCCTGGAGGACTCCAACACCCTGTGGGGTTGGGGTACCTCCATGGGGCAGCTCCTGGGGGTGTGGTGAAGGTTTTTTTTGGGGCATCCCGTGGACATGACTCCCCCCTCCACGTCCCTGGCAGCTGGTAGTGAAGGGAGCGACGGAGGCTGACAACCGGGTGCACGAACCGGGGACACCCATGCGGCTGCACATTGAGGGTGACCACAATGCCCACGTGGGGTTGGTGGCTGTGGACAAAGGCGTCTTCGTCCTCAACAAGAAGAACAAGCTCACCCAGTCCAAGGTGGGTGGCCGGGTCCCCGTCCCCACTGTCCCCGGGTGGTGGCAGTGGCTGTCATGGCTGTCTCCTGTTGGTCGCAGGTTTGGGACACGGTGGAGAAGAGTGACATCGGCTGCACCCCGGGCAGTGGGAGGGACAACGTGGGTGTCTTTGCTGATGCTGGCCTCAGCCTGGTCACCAACGTGAACATCGCCACGCCACAGCGAGGGGGTAGGGGACATGCTGGGGACTGGGACAACCTGGGGTGGCACCTTGGGGATGGGGTAGATGACACCTTGGGGATGGGGATGTGGCACTTCAAGAATGGGGGAGTGTGACACCTCAGGGATGGGGGATGTGTCCCGTGACCTTTGGGATCTGACAACTGATGTCAAGGGGAGTGACACCTGGGTTGGGGGCTGTGACGCTGTGGGGTCCTAACCTGTGTCCTCTCTGTCCCCAGAGGTCCTGTGTCCCCAGCCTGCGAAACGCAAGCGCCGCTCCCTGCAGCTCATCGAGTACAAAGGCAGCAAAGGTAGGTGGCACTGGGAGTGTCCCATGTCCCCAAGAGCACTGGAATGTCCTGTGCCCCTAGGGACACCAGATTGTCCCACGTCCCTGAAGATGCCAAAGCATCCCAGGTCCCTGAGGGACACCAGAGCATCCCATGTCCCAGTCAATACCAGTGTCCCACGTCCCTGAGGGACGTCAGTGTCCCGTGTCCCATATCCCTGGTGATACCACAGCATCCCATATCCCAAAGGACACCAGAGTGTCCCATGTCCCTGATGGCCCTCAGGCCAGGGGCTCTGGGACTGGGTGCCAGTTGGGTGCCTTGGTGCTGGCAGCGGCTGAGTACACGGACAAGATGCTGCGCAAGTGTTGTGAGGACGGCATGAAGGAAAACCCCATGAGCCACAGCTGCGAGCATCGGACCAACTACATCCAGGACGGAGAAGCCTGCATCCGGGCTTTCCTCGACTGCTGCAACTACATCAAGGGCATCCACGACCAGAAGCAGCGCGAGCTCCACCTCGAGCTGGCTCGAAGCAAGTGCTGGGCAATGGTGGGGTAATGGCAGGCTTGGTGGTTGGGCGAAGCTTAAGTGAAGCTTAAGTGAGGCTTGGGTGAAGGTCAGATGAACCTCGGGCGTTGCTTGCGCTATCCTTGGGCGATGCTTGGATGACTTTTGGGCAATGCTTGGGGGGAAGTTGGGTGATGCCTAGACGATGCTTGGGCAAAACACGGGTGGTGCTTGGATGATGCTGGAGTGCTTCCGGCTCCACACAGGGGTTGGGCCCCTGAAGCTATGGTCAAGAAGGACGCTGCCATCCCCAGGTGAGGAGAACGAAGTCTTCCTGCCTGACGAGGACATCACCTCACGGACCCTCTTCCCGGAGAGCTGGCTGTGGCGGGTGGAGCCGCTGACAGAGCAGCCCAATGAGCTGGGGTGAGCCCTGTGCCCTTGTCCCACTACCCCTCCACCCCATGGCTCAACTTGGGGATCATTACCTCCTCCCTGTCCAGCTCTGGACACTGCCTTGCCCAGTCTGGAGACCGGCTGTGATCCTCCCCAAGTCCAGACAAGGGCCACCTTTGACCCCCTGGTGCTGCCTCAGGACCAGCTATGACACCTTGGTCCAACTCAGGGGCCATCTACAACCCCCTGGTCTAGTTTGGGGACCAGCTATGCCCCCCCCCAACTCCAGTTTGGTGGCTGGTTACACCTCCCTAGCTTGGCTTGGGGCCAGTTATGACCCCCTTGGTCGTTCTCATCCTCTCCAGAATCTCCACGAAGACTCTGCCTGTGTACCTGAAGGACTCCATCACCACGTGGGAGGTCCTGGCCGTCAGCCTCTCACAGACCAAGGGTACGTGGTGGAGTAGGAAGGTGTCCCTGGGGATCAAAGGAATCCCCCAAACCTTGGGGGTGGTCCCTGGGACTTGAAGGGTCCCCTAAAGCCTGGCGGGTTTCCTTGGGTTTTAAGGGATCTCCAAAATCTTAGAGGGGTGCATACCACTGGAGATATGCCCCAAACTTTGGGGAGATCCCCCAAAGCTTAGTGGCAGTCCTTGGGACTTGAGAGATCTCCTAAGCCTTGGGAGGACTCCATGGGACTTGGAGGATCTCCGAAAGCCTTGTGGATGTCACTGGGACATGAGGGGCCCAGCAAGCTCCTAAGTCTGAACCCCCATGTCCCTGGGGGCCACCCCACAGGGCTGTGCGTGGCTGACCCCTATGAGATCACGGTGATGAAGGAGTTCTTCATCGACCTGCGCCTGCCCTACTCCGTGGTGAGGAACGAGCAGGTGGAGATCCGTGCCATCCTCTACAACTACTGGACGCAGGAAATCACGGTTGGCAGGGGAACCATGCCCGGGCTTCTGGGGGGTCTGTAGCCACCTGAACCCCATGACCAACATCTCTGTGCCCTGCAGGTGCGTGTGGAGCTGATGTACAACCCAGCCCTGTGCAGCGCCTCCACCTCCAAGAGGCGCTACCAGCAGATCCTCCGCCTGAAAGCCCAGTCATCGTGGGCCGTGCCCTTCGTCATCGTGCCCTTGCAGCTGGGGCTGCATGACATCGAGGTGAAGGCAGCCGTCCGGGGCAAGCTCGTGTCTGACGGTGTCAAGAAGAAGCTCAAAGTTGTGGTGAGTGGCCATTGCTGCTCATGGCATCTCCACCACATGGTGCCACCTCCATCCCTGAGATGTCCCCAGCATGGTATCCCTGTGATATCCCTGTCTCCACTTTCATCCTGGTGGTGGTAGCCAGGGATGAAGGATCGTCCCCCCCCCCAGGATGCTCAGGTGTGGTCTCCTGGGGCTCTCTCAGTTTGTCCCATGACCTGGGGGTGCTGGTTTACACTGGGACACCTTTCCTGGACAACCCAGAGAGGTTGGGAAGGGGGGGACCCAAAACCAGCCTAACCTTTAGCACTGGACTTTCACCTCTGCAGCCTGAAGGGATGAGGTTGGAGAAGACTGTGACGATAGTTGAGCTGGACCCGAAGACGAAGGGAATCAGTGAGTGGCCCCAGCTGGTCTTGGGGATGTCTCAGCCCCACGGGGATGTCCCACTGAGGGAAGGGTCTGGGGCATCTCAGGAGACAAGGGAAGTCCCACTGTGGGTCTGGGACATCTTGGGGGATGAAGGATGTACCACCAAGGACTGGGGCATCTCGTGGGACGAGGGACATCCCCGTGTGGAGCTGGGGCATCTCAGGGAATGAGGGATGTCCTGCTGTGGGTCTGGGGCATCCCTGGGGACAAGGGACATCCTACTATGGAGCTGGGGCATCTCAAGGGAGAAAGGACATCCTGGTATGGCTCTGGAACATCCCGAGGGACAAGGGACATCCTGCTGCAGATGTGGGGCAGGGCTGGGTCACCTCAGGGTGGGGGGGGACATGAAGGATTTGGGGTCACCCATCTCCATCCTGGCCTCCCTGCCCCACAGATGGTGTACAGGAAGAGAAGGTGAGGGCAGCAAACCTCTCTGACATTGTCCCCAACACTGAGTCAGAGACCAAAGTCAGCATCCAAGGTGAGAGCAGGGGAAGGGACACACGTGGGGACGAGCTGGGGGGGGGGGGGGCGCGGGGACACTCCTGGCTTGACGTCTCCCCTTCTTCTGGTCCAGGCAACCCTGTGTCCATCATGGTGGAGAAAGCCATTGACGGGGACAAGCTGAAGCATCTCATCACGACGCCATCAGGATGCGGGGAGCAGAACATGATTGGGATGACGCCCACTGTCATTGCCACCTACTACCTGGACAGCACGTTGCAGTGGGAAAGCCTTGGTGTTGACCGCCGCACTGAGGCCATCAACTTGATTAAAAAGGGTAGGAGCATCCCCCAAAAGATGGGAGCATCCCTTGGTTGCCCCCCTCTTGGGGTGCAAAATGTCACCATCTTCCAAGGGTGCTGAAGAAACCTGCACCTTTGAAGAAGACATGGGTTGGGTGCTACCAGTTTGGGGATTTCTAGAGCTGCTGGTTTGCACTGGAGTGGGTTGGTAGCCTGAAGCTGGGCTGGGTGCTCCTTGCGTTGGCCAACGGCTGGAGGGCATTTGTGGCCTGAAGCCACCCCCGGGTGCTCCTTGTGTTGGCCAACCACCATCTCCTCACCAGGTTACACGCAACAACTTGCTTTCCGGAAACCTGACAGCTCCTATGCCGCCTTCAAGGACCGCCCATCAAGCACCTGGTGAGGGTCATGTTGCCACCACCACGTGGGTCTGGGTGACAGGGTTGGACATGACGCTAAGGTCCTCCTGTCCCCAGGTTGACAGCCTACGTGGCCAAAGTCTTTGCCATGGCCATCAAGCTGGTAGACATTGAGCCCGAGGTGGTTTGTGGTGCCGTGAAATGGCTCATCCTGGAGAAGCAGAAGCCAGACGGGATTTTCCAAGAAGATGCTCCTGTCATCCATAAGGAGATGGTGGTATGGGGGGATCCAAACCCTGTTCCTGCTGGTGGCCAAAGCCCTGTTGGCTTAAGGATGGGCTTTTGGAATGAGCTGTGGGGAAAGTACTATGTTGGGTGACAGGGACAAGTCTCGGGTGGAGAGAGCTTGCTGTGAAAAACCACGATCCTGAGGTTTTTTCCCTCCATTTTGTCACGCAGGGAGGCTACCAGGGTGCCGAGCCCGAGGTATCACTGACAGCCTTTGTCCTCATCGCGCTGCAGGAGGCCCGGGAGGTCTGCAAGGACCATGTCAACGTGAGTGGCCCAGTCCTCAACCCCACATGGGAGAGGGGGCACAACTGGCGCCTGTCACATAGGACAGCGCTTCAAGACGAGGTGCCCAACCCTTGTAGCAGCCACCTGAGAATCTAAACCTATCATCCTTTCTGCCCAGAGCTTGGACGGGAGCATCGCCAAAGCCTCCGAATACCTTGCCCGGAGGTACCAGTTGCTGGCCCGACCCTACACGGTGGCCCTGACCTCCTACGCCTTGGCTCTGACGGGGAAACTCAAAAGCGAGAAAGTTCTCATGAAGTTTTCCAAAGGTGACGTCTCACCAGGGGGGGAGAAAACTGGGCGAGGCGGGGGGGAAGCTAATTATGGGTTACCTGGTGGTGGGAGAAATCGTCCCTAGATGGTGCTGAGGGACCGATGTCACCCCAGAGGGCAAACGCTGGGAGGAACGCAACGCCCATACCTACAACATCGAGGGGACGTCCTACGCGTTGCTGGCCTTGCTGCAAATGGAGAAGCCGGAGATGACGCAGGTGGTGGCCCGCTGGCTTGCCCAGCAGAACTACTTCGGTGGTGGCTACGGATCCACTCAGGTGGGCTACAGACTCCCTTGGCACCCATGGGTGCTGTCCTGGCACCCACTGCCATGGGGAAGGAGGACAGGAAGATAGGGGTTGAGGGCTTTGTTGAGGGGTTGAGGGGTCACCTTGTGGCCCTGGGGACTTCAGGGACATGGCTTGTCTCATGAGGGACGCCTCTGGTCCCATGGGACCCCAAAGGCGTTGGGGGACCCCTCAGGGTTTGGGGGTCACCTCAGGGCCCTTGGGACCCCCAGGGACATGGCATGTCCTTGGGGAACACCCCTGGTCCCACGGGATCTCAAGGGCTTTGGAAAACCCAAAAGGCCTGTCCCTGGGGGACGCCCTAGCCCCTGGGGACACCTCCAGACCCTGGGGACCCTCAGGGACATGTCCTGTCCCTGGGAGACATCTCTGCTCCATAAGACACCCAAGGGTATGTTCCAGGTGATATCAGGTGGCCCCAGGACTTGGGGTCACCCTGGGCTCAGGGCCACCCAGGGGGCTGCTTTGGGGATGCTCCAGATGGTGTCCCCAAGCCCTGGTGACACAGGTTTCCCTGCAGGCCACCATCCTGGTATTCCAAGCGTTGGCCAAGTACCAGATTTCAACTCCGCGGCAGCTTGAGCTCAACCTCGACGTGTCGGTGCTGCTGCCGCGCCGTGCCAGTGCCGTCACCTACCGCATCGAGAACCGCAACGCCCTGGTGGCACGCTCTGCTGAGGTACCGGCACCCTTGTCACCGTTGTCACTGTCACCAGCAGGACCATGAGGATGCAGCACTGCTTGCCCTGCTGTTGCTGTCCATGGGATGTCCCTGTCCCCTCTGTGTCTCTTCATGTCCCAGGACAATCTTGTCCCCTCACTATGGCCTTGGGTGTCCCTGTCCCTTCCATGTCCCCTGCATGTCCTGTCCCCTCTGTGTCCTTCCAAGCCTTGGGATGTCCCTGCCATATCCCTTCATGTCCCAGGCTGATCTTGTCCCCTCCCTTGCTGTGACCTGGAATGTCCCTGTCCCCTTCATGTCCCTCCATGTCCTCTGATTTCCTTGTCCCCTCCATGTCCTTCAATGTCCCTGTCCCCTTTGTGTCATGCAATGTTGTTGTCCCTTCCATGTCCTGGGATGTCCCTGTCCCTTCTACACCCCCTCCATGTTCCCGCGTGCCTCCATGGCCTAGGATGCCCCATCCCTTCCATGTCCCTCCCAGGGGATGTCCCTGTCCCTCCCCAATGTCCTCTCTTCCCGCAGACCAAGTTGAATGAGGACTTCACGGTGAAAGCTGAGGGCACGGGCAAGGGGACGATGACAGTGGTGACCATCTACAATGCCAAGGTCCCCGACAAGGACAACAAGTGTGACAGTTTCGACCTGCGGTTGCACGTGGAGGATGTGAAGACAGGTGAGTCCCCCACATCCTCCCCATGTCCTCCATGTGTACCCTCCATGGAACCCCATATCCCCTTTGATGTCACCCATGTCCCCTCATTGTCCCCATGTCCCCCCACAGGCAAGGAACAGGACAACGTCTTCCGCTCCATCAAGATCACCATCTGCACCAGGTAGGACGGTCTGGGGACATCGGGGACATCAGGAACATTGGAGATAGGGAGGGGAATGGGGATACTGGGGACAGGGACATCAGGGAAAAGGATGGGGACGCTGGGGACAAACAGGGCTCAGCCCCACCTTGTCCCATAGGGATCCTTGGGAACAGGGACATCAGGGATGGGTATGCTGGGGACAATAGGGCAGTTGGGGACAGGTGGGTGGCCTCAGCCTTGTCCCCACAGGTTCCTGGACAATGTGGATGCCACCATGTCCATCCTCGATGTCTCCATGCTCACTGGCTTCTCGCCTGACTTCCAGGACCTGAAGAGGGTGAGTGCGGGGACATGGGGACACACGGGGGGACCTGGGGGAGACACAGGACCTTGCATATTTGTGCCATCGTGTCCCACCGTGTCCCCACATCTCCCTAACCCCCATGTGTGTCCTCCATGTCTTTGTGTCCCCACATCCCCATGTGTCCCTGTGTGTCACTGTGTCCCCATATTCCCCTGTGCCACTGCATCCCTGTGTCCCTGCCTTTCCCTCCATGGCCATGTGTCCCCGTGTCCCCTGGTGTCACTGTCCCTGTGTCCCCATGTTCCCCTGTGTCCCCACATCTCTGCAAGTCCCCTGCATCCTGCCATGGCCACGTGTCCCTGCATGTCCCATGTGGCCAGCATCACCGTGTCCCTATGTGTCCCTGTGCCCATACATCCCTGTGTGGTTGCGTGTCCCCACGTGTCCCTGCATGTCCTGCGTGCCCGGTGTCACCGTGTCCCTGTCCCCAGCTCACGGAGGGGGTGGACAGGTACATCTCCAAGTATGAGATCGACCAAGCACAGTTGGACCGCAGCAACCTCATCATCTACCTCGACAAGGTGGGGATACGGGGGACGTGGGGGGCATGGGGGACATGGGGACAGGGACAAGATGGGACAGGGATGGGGACATGATAGGACAGGGATGGGGAAAGGGACAAGATGGGACAGGGATGGGGACATGATAGGGCATGGATGGGGACAGGGTGGGGACAGGGACAAGGATGGGCATAGGACGGAGTTGGGGACATGGGCAGGGACAGGATGGGGACAGGGATGAGGATGAAGCTGGGGACACGGGTGGGGACAGGACTGGGACAGGGGTGGGATGGGGACACAGGTGGGGTTGGAGACATGGATAGGGACTGGAACAGGGACAGAGATGGGAATGAAGTTGGGGACATGGATGGGGACAGAGATGGGGACAGGAAAAGGGTCTCAGGGGTGGGGACAAGGACAGGGATGGGTCCAGGTCATGGATAGGGACAGCATGGGGACATGGCTGGGGACAGGGCCAGGCTGGGGATTGGGGCGCTGACTCTCAGCCTGGCTGACTGCCATCCCTGTGTCCCCGTGTCCCCGTGTCCCCGTCCCCAGATCTCGCACAAGGCCGAGGAGTGTTTCGCCTTCAAGGCCCACCAGCAATTCCGGGTGGGCTTGATCCAGCCCGCGGCTGTCACCGTCTACAGCTACTACAAGATTGGTGCGCCCCATGTCCCCTTGTGTCACCCTCAGGTCCCCTCCATCCCCACACTCTCCTCTGTGCCCCCTGCTTCCACAAAGTCCCCTCTGTGTCCTCCCTCTGTGTCCCCTCCTGTCCCTTTGTCCCACCATGTCCCTGCTGATCTTCTCCCCATGCCTGTGTCCCCATGTCCCCCCGTGTCCCCACGTCCCCTTGCATCCCCTGCTGAACTGCTCCCTCCACATGTCACCGCTCTGTCCCCATGTCTCCCGCTGGTCCTTTCCCCTTGTGTCCCCCCCTGCCTCGTGTCTCCCCCCTCATGTCCCCATGTCCCTGCAGATGACCGCTGCACCCGTTTCTACCATCCGGACAAGGACAGTGGGCAACTGAGCAAGATCTGCTACGGGGACGTATGCCGCTGCGCCGAAGGTGACATGGGGACACAGGGACATGGGGACGGACTGGGTCAATGCCCCTACCATGATGGGACACATCATGGCCATGATGGGACACGTCATTGACAAGATGGGATGTGTCATGACTGTGATGGAGTCATGTCCCTGCTATGGTGGAACATGTCCCTGCCATGATGGGACATGTCACTACCACAGTAGACCTTGTCATGGCACTGTCCCCATGTCCCCGCAGAAAACTGCTTCGTGCGGCACAAGGAAAATGTCCCGATCACCGTCAACCAACGCATTGAGCGCGCCTGCGAGCCGGGAGTTGACTACGGTGGGACATGGGGGACATGGGGGACATGGGGGACATGGGGTCATGGAAGGACAATGGGGGATATGGGGTCACGGGGGGAGTTGGGGCACACGGAGGGGACATAAAGGATATGGATGGGGACACGAAGGGCCATAGAAGAACATGAGGGGCACGGAGACACGGGAGCGGACGGGGGGAAATGGAGGGACAAGAAGGACAGGCGGGGATGTAGAGGGACGTGGGGAGGAAAGGGGAGGTGACGGAGGGCCCCCCACACGCTGAGGGGCCACCCTGGAGTGGGGGTGCTGTCTTAGGGGTGGGGGTGACACGGTGACATCCCCCTCCCCAGTGTACAGGGTGAAGCTGATGGCAATGGAGCAGTCGCCGTCCCATGACAACTACATCATGACCATCATCTCTGTCATCAAGATGGGTATGAGCACCCCAGGGGTGGGGGACAAGGCCACCCTGAGGGACATGGTGGGGGTCGCCTAGGGCTGGGGACAGCCAGGGGCAGGGACACCCAGGTGGGTTGGTGTCACTAGAGTGGCTTGGGGGCCCCTAGGTGGGTTGGTGTCACCCAAGGGTGCTGGGGACACCCGTTGGGAAGGGACACCCAGGTGGCTTGGTGTCACCCAAGGGTGCTGGGGACACCCATGAGGGCTGCTGTCCCCCAGGTGGGTGGAAACACCCAAGGATGCTGGGAAAGCTGGAGGGAACTGGCGTCACCCATGGCT